>NC_133663.1:94832475-95099975 GCF_037893015.1 Macrotis lagotis
TAACATTTGTCCAGTACATTGTCTGAATCATTGAACTGATTTTCTAATAACTATTATTTACATAGCACTAAAGGTTTGCAAAGTGCTTTAACTATGCTATCAAATTTGCTCCCCACAAACACCCTGCAAATTATTTTTCAATCATTTTAAAGTATGCCTGACTCTGTGAGATCCTACTTTGGAGTTTTCTTGGCAAAGATATTGGACTGGTTTGCTATTTCCTTCATTAGATCATTTAATAAAAGAGGAAACTAAGGCAAAGAGGGCTAAGTGATTTGCCCAGGGTCACAGGGCTAAGTGTCAAAGATCAGATTGGAACTCCATTGTGCCACATTATTATCCGAATTTTGGTCATTGGGAAACTGAGGCTAAGAAATGCTAAGAAATTTGCTTAGGATCAAAGGGTTAGTAAGAGTCTGAGGTAGGTTCAAACTGAGTCTTTCTGACCCCAAGTCTAAAATCCTATTCATTTTGCCACCTAACTGTCCCCTAAATATGATATTTTTAACTTTAAAATGTACTGTATAACCTTGTATAATTATTGATGAATGAGAAAGAAAAGAATGGTTATCTCTGTGACTTTGGGCAAGTCACCAAGGACTGCTTCCTCTAATTCTGATTTGAAATTGGTGTGCAGCTATCCAAACACTACTTTTTCCATTTCTCTTTCAAGATGTGAAGTTCTGCCTTAATTGTTTAGTTTGTTCAGGAAAAGGAAGTTAGGAGAAGTAGGGAATAGGAATCAATTCTCTCCTTGAAAATCGGCAGCAAACTTAATTTTGAGGGCACAGAGCAAAAATAAGAAATTCTGAGGAAGATATATTCTCATATAGAATAAATCACAGAGCAACAAAAATGAGCACAAATAGTAGGCCAGTTATACAGTAAGTCATATTTCAGGCTTATGAATAATTTTGCAATCATTTATATGTAGTGATTTTATATATGGTAAGTGCAGGGGGGGAGGGTGAGAAGAATGAGAGAGAGAGAGAGGAAGTGAGAGAAAAGAGGGAAAGGGACAAGAGAGATAAAGAGGGAGAAAGAAGGGTGGTGCCCAAGACTTGGATCAGAAATGCACCAATACCACAGGAAACATTCATCAAGAACCCAACACAGCTCAAAAGTCAGGAAGAGGAGACAGCACACACCTGGCTTTAATAAAGAGCTACTCACTCAAAACCCTGGCTTAGTCTTGGAATAGTCTTGAAATGCTGGGTTTTTTAAAAACCAAAAAAAAAAAGCAATGTGGCTGGCATTTTGCCACATGACTAGCCTTTGATTGTGTTTTTTGGAAAAGAAAGATTTATTTTTACTCTGCTCATTAAAACCCTGCTTGGGAAGCATTATCTATTATTCAACAAGCTTGAACAAGTGTGTCTTTTATTTAAGAATAGTAAGACCAAAATGTAGGTGGTGACCTATATTAAACTTTCAATATTTCTGGATTCCAAATACATTAATTTTTTCAGTAGGTTCTCAGATTGGATAAACCTACTCAAATCCTATTTTGTCTCATCCACCTTTGCTAAGCAAAAAGATATTCTGACTGTCCAGGATGGAACAGATAGATTTTAGGGAACAGAGCCCACGATAGGTGACAGAGAGCACATAAAACAATAAATGATTTCAAATCTCTAGGCCCAAAAGAAATATGCTTCAGTACCTATATCATCTTTTAAAAGTTGTGAAGAATGAGAAATTTTTTTTAAATAGGTTTTTTATGGGGATTGTGTTTGCATTGCCTAAATTCTCTGCTATATCCATGTCTGGCACAAGTTGTTGTCAGTCATATTTTGACTCTTTGTGACTTTGTAAATAGCATGGTCCATACTATTCATGGGTTTTCTTGGCAAAAAATACCAGAGTAGTTTGCAATTTCCTTCTCCAGTGGATTAAGGCGAACAGAGGTTAAGTGACTTCCCCAAGGTAACACAGCTTGTAACCACATCATTTTTGGGAAAGTTGGGCAGAATGAGAAATCTGAAAGAACAAAAATTGCAGGGAGGGTCAGGAGACCTAACAGAAAAGGAAGTTTCTATAAATTTTAAGTCAAAGAGCTATATAACCATCTCTAGCAATATTCTAAAAGAATATATACATATTAGTTTTTACAAGGCAATGAGGTTAAGTGGCTTGCCCAAGGCCACACAGATAGGTAATTATTAAGTATCTGAGGCAGGAGTTGAACTCAGGTATTCCTGAGTCCAGGGCCAGTGCTCTATCCACTGTGCCACCTAGAGTATATTTTTAAGAATGATGTTTAATAATAGATTTTATTGCTATATTTTGTTTTTATATCACCTCTCATCCATAACCTCTCCCTCTCCCAAACAGACATCACTTAACAACCTATAACATCATAGAACAAAGAATTTTTTTTCTTACAGGGAAAGAAGAGGAAAAAATTTCAACAAAATATCAATTTATTCCTCCCAATCCCTTGATTTAATATGGATTGTTCCACACTAGTAGAGATATCTTCATCTATCTCTTCTTTGGGGTCATCCTTGTTCTTTATTTTTTTGCCACATTTAGCTTTGCTTATTTTGAGTATTAATATTAATATTGCAGATATAGTTTTCCTTCCTCTTTGTACAAGGCTAAACATATAATTTGTAAATGTTTGAAATGGGAACTCTCAACCCTATCCTTCACATCCACACATAGGTTCCTTAAGGAAAAAAATCAATCAATCAGTGAAAACTCATTAAGTTTTTGTAAGAAGATACAAAGGTAAAAAAATGAAACACCAACCTGCATAGCAAGGAGTTTAAGTTTCTAGAGTGACAAAGTAACAACATTTACTTTTATATCAAGGTTGATAGACTAGCGAAATGTTCAGGACATTGTCTAGATTTCAGAAAGACAATTAACAGAGTCCTTCATAAAGAATCGTGACTAAGAAATTCAGATTAAGGGGCAGCTAAGTAGCACAGTGTATAGAACACCAACCCTGGAGGCAGGAGGACCTGAATTCAAATGTGGTCTCAGACACTTAATATTTACCTAGTTATGTGACCTTGGGAAATTGACTTAACCCCATTGCCTTGCAAAAACAAAAGATAAATAAATAAATACATAAAAGAAGTTCAGGTGAGATGATAGCATAGTTAGCAATTTTTAATATTTATTATTAGTCTAGTATGCTGACTTGAAGACCATTAACTGATTACTGTCAACTTGGAGGGAATTAACAGTTGTACAAAAAGGTTCTACCTTTGATCCTGCTTTGCTTATTAGCCCTATGGCTGACTTGGATTAAAGAAACAAATGGTATTCAGAAAAAGGTAGATGACATGAGTCTGGGAGGAGTACTTAATACAAAGAGGATAGAATGAACAAATAAAATTTCAAAAAGCTATAGCAATGAGGAAAACCTAATAAGGAGAAATTCTATTCAGTTATTTAATAGGAAATGATGTATAAAGTTAAAGGACAAGTCTAGGGACTCTTGATGTCAGAGTAATAGAATTTTGTCATTGTTGTTATTGTCCTTCAGTCTCAAGAAAGACATGTCGTGACATGCACATATTTTGGATTAAAGTGAGGGGTCGTGCAAAGACATTCTCACCATCTTTTCCAGATCCCACTGGCCTGATATATTAGAAACAGAACAACTGGTGGGACTTCAGAAGTCACCTAGTCTGACCACTTGGTTTTGCAATACAGGAAACTAAAAGTTGGATTAAAATGATGTCTAAAGTCACAAGCAGAGAACAAATTAGAGATGGCAAAAGATCCGCTCATGGAAAATTATGGAAGGTTTTCTCTCTCCTGAATTCCTCATCGCTAGCAGTGAGACTATTTCAGTCACTCAAGATGGGAACTTTAAATCATTTTTTTTCTTTTATTAAAGATTTTATTTGAGTTTTACAATTTTCCCCCCATCTTACTTCCCTCCCCCCACTTCCACCCCCACCCCCATGGAAAGCAATCTGTCAGTCTTTACTTTGTTTCCATGTTGTACATTGATCCAAACTGAGTGTGATGAGAGAGAAATCATATCCTTTAGGAAGAAACAAAAAGTATAAGAGATAACAAGATCAGACAATAAGATATCTGGTTGTTTTTCTGAATTAAAGGGAACAGTCCTTGAACTTTGTTCAAACTCCATGGTTCTTTCTCTAGATACAGATGGTATTCTCCATTGCAGACAGCCCAAAATTGTCCCTGATTATTGCACTGATGAAATGAGCAAGTCCATCACGGTTGATCATCTCTCCCATGTTGCTGTTAGGATGTGCAGTGTTTTTCTGGTTCTGCTCATCTCACTCAGCATTAGTTCATGCAAATCCCTCCAGGCTTCCCTGAATTCTCATCCCTCCTGGTTTCTAATAGAACAATAGTGTTCCATGGCATACATATACCACAGTTTACTAAGCCATTCCCCAATTGAAGGACATTTACTTGATTTCCAATTCTTTGCCACCACAAACAGGGCTGCCATGGATATTTTTGTACAAGGGATGTTTTTACCCTTTTTCATCATCTCTTTTGAATCATTTTTGATGTCTTCTGTCTTGCTCCCTTTAACTCAGTCTACAAATCCTACTGGTTTTCCTTTATATCTTCATGACATAGTCTTCCAATCCAATCAGAAGCAATTGAATCTAAGTCTTCATGCCTAGTCTTTTTCAAGAACATGCTAACTGATCTATCTCTTTCTTTCACTTTCTGTCTCTCCGGCCATTTCTTAACTCCATCTAATCCATCTTGCAGATATTCAATAAGGTTATTTTTGTAAAATATAGTTTTCTTTTCCAGATACTTCAGTGACTCTCCATTATTTGAACTTTTTATCTGAGTTACTTAAGAGTCTTTACAATCTGACTTTTCTAAAATTTTCTCTTGCTACTCCTTAATATGAACCCTTTAGTGAAGAAATTGAGTTTTCCCACTAGCCCCCAAAACCAAAAACATCCTTACCTCCATGTTTTAGCTGGCATCATTCTTCCAACCTGAAATGTCATTCTGCCTTCTTCTCTACCTAGCCAAGGCAAATAAGGAATTGGTAAATGACCACCTACTTGTATTTAGTGAGTTCAAGCTGCCAAACCCAAAAGTACTACCTGCCAAAGAAATTAAATAATATGTTCATTTCTGGGTGCCACATTTTAAAAAGAAATTTGATAAGCTGGAGAAGGAGAGCAACTAGGAAAGCTGAGGAGACTTGAAATTGTTCCCCACAAATATCAGCTTGAATTGATTCTACCTCACACAGGGGGCTATTGGTGACCATGGATTAAGTCACTAAACATCCTATAATCCTTGCTACAAAATTAGGAGGTTGGACTAGATAACTTTAGAGTTATGATTTATGATTTTATATTATACTTAGGAAAGAAAATATTTAGTTGCAAATGTGATAACTGAATAACAACAACTACTACTACTATTGCCATAACTACCACTACTACTGCTGCTGCTGCTGCTGCTGCTGCTGCTGCTTCTGCTACTGCTGCTGCTGCTGCTGTTATGACTATGACTATTTTTATTTCCATAGCATTTTAAGGCTTGCAGAATCATTTGCAATATTATATCATTTTCTCCTGACAAGAAACCTAGGAGGTAGGTGCTATTATCATCACCATTTTTCAAATAAGAAAACTGGAACAGACACTATTCTGTCTTACCTGGGGTCACAGAGCTAGAAAATGTGTGAAGTTGGATGTAGTTAGTAGGGTTTTTACCTCAGTTATGTAAAGATCCACCCAGCAGAATGGGTGGATGAGGATAATTTGTTCTGTAGTCAATGAGGGCTCAGCAGAATGTGTAAAACCTAATTAGACAAGGTTATCCACTGTCTACTGGTTCATCTTCAGTATTCCTGACTTTTGTGTTGCTACTGGACTTTGATGACTTTGGAAGAGTGAGGCTGACACCTTTACACAACTCTACTCACTTAAATCTAATTCACACTCAAGATTCCACCATTGGTTCTCTTTGAAAACAAAGGACAGGGGCGGCTAGGTGGCATAGTGGATAAAGCACTGGCCTTGGAGTCAGGAGTACCTGGGTTCAAATCCAGTCTCGGACACTTAATAATTACTTAGCTGTGTGGCCTTGGGCAAGCCACTTAATCCCATTTGCCTTGCAAAAACTAAAAAAAAAAAGAAAGAAAAAGAAAACAAAGGACAAACAACAAAATCCTCCAGCCTCATCTCACACACACACACACACACACACACACATACACACACACAGAAAGACACATATCTTTACTGTTGGCAGATAACTTCCCTCCAGAATTTCTCAACTAATCTTCCTTGAGCATAGTAAAGCTCCTTATTTCATCTTTATAGATCTTACCTAAGCTCATGCCCACACTTCCCTCTGTCCCATATAAAATACAAATTTTATGCATATTTCAATGTCATTTCATAACTTTAAATATTAAATCCCCTAAGGAATTAAATTCCCTGAAAATATGCCTTCCTTAATTAGTATTACTTTTGGGATTCATAGAGATATATGAAAAGAAGAATTAAGACTTAAAAGCTGTCAACAGCATTAAGAAAAGCATGATAGATTTGGAAAAAGGTTCAAATCTTACCTCATACATTTTCTAGCTAGGTGGCCTTGGACCAGTCCCTTAAATTCTCTTGACATATGTTTCCTCATGTGGAAAAATGAGTCATTGGACTAGGTATTCTCTATAGTTCTTATAACTCTAAATCTATGATGCTATTTATCTTCCTTCCTATATTTAGCAATAATTGTTCTCTGAATGAGTGATTTTGTAGTAAATTAGCCATCATTCCAGAGAAAAATTTACTGTACCATCCATACATGGAGCAAAACTATACTACTGAGGTTTTGATTGGCATTCTATTTTTTAAAGTTCATCTATTTTGTTTTGTTTAACATTCATCTATATGAAAATAAATATTGTTAAGTTACAAAATTTCCTTTCACCCTCCCTTCTCACTCCCCTCCCCTCAGTGGCAAACAGGTTAACATTGTACATACATATTTTTGATAAACATGTTTACAGATTAATTACTTTTGGTATGAGAAATTAGGATTAAGGTAAAGAAATAGACGAGATAATTTTTATAAAGTGTTCATCAGATTCTGAAGGGTTGATTTTTGTTTTTGTTTTGTTTTGTTTTCCCTCTGGCTGGGGATAACTGGTCTAATACCATTGTCCTAGCTCTCTGAACTGCTAAGAGGTATTGCTTCCATCAAGACTGATCATCTGCATCAAAAGGAATTAACATTTTTATTGCTCTTTGGAGATAGTTCCATATTGCTCTCCAGAATATTTGGATCCATTCACAACTCCACCAACAATGCATCAATGTCCCAATCTTCCCACAAGCTCTCCAACATTGATCACTTTCCCTTTTTCTCATCTTAGTCAATCTGATAGATGTGAGGTGATACCTCATATCTGTTTTAATTTTCATTTTTCTTTACTTTTTTTGTGGCTAGAGATAAAAATGTATTTGGTTCTGGGAAGTCACCTGGAAGGTGAATGGAACAATAAAGCAGTTGTCTCATTTCTACTTTCTTTTTTGAAGAAAGATTTTATTTATTTTGAATTTTACAATTTTTCCACAATTCTTGCTTTCCTCCCCCTCCCCCACAGAAGGCAGTCTGTTAGTCTTTACATTGTTTCCATGCTATACATTTATTTAAATTGAATGTGATGAGAGAGAAATCATATCCTTAAGGAAGAAAAATAAAGTATAAAAGATAGCAAAATTACATAATAAGATAACACTTTTTTTTCTAAATTGAAGGTAATAGTCTTTGGTCTTTGTTCAAACTCCACAATTCTTTCTCTGGATACAGATGGTATTCTCCATGGCAGATAGCCCAAACTTGTCCCCCATTGTTGCAATGATGGAATGAGCAAGTCCATCAAGGTTGATCATCACCCCCATGTTGCTCTTAGGGTATATGGTGTTTTTCTGGTTCTGTTCATTTCACTCAGCATCAGTTCAAATTTGCATTTTTCTTATCAAGTATGACTTGGAGCATTTTTTCATATAATTATATATAGCTTTAATTTCTTCATTTGAAAACTGTCTATTCATATACTTTGACCATTTATCAATTGGGGAATAACTCGTAAATCTATAAATTTTATGCAATTCTCTAATATTTTAGAAATGAGCCCTTTATCAGAACTCCTAGGTGTGAAGATTGTTTCCCAGCTCTCTGCTTTCCTTCTAATTTTGGCAGAATTGATTTTATTAGTGCAAAAACTTTTTAATTTAATATAACCATAATCATTATCATTCATTTTGCACTTTTTAATGCACTCTTATTCTTATTTGGGCATAACTTTGTCCCCTTTACATAGATCTGATAGATAATTTCTTGGTTTATCAATTTATCTATGGTCTCATCCTTTATGTCTAAAGCCTGAACCTATTTTGACTTTATTTTGGAATAGGGCATGAGATGTGGGTCTATGCCTAGTTTTTGCCATACTGTTTTCCAGTTTTCCCAACAATTTTTGTCAAATGGTAAATTCTTATCCCAGAAGCTGTCTTTGGATTTATTAAATAATAGATTGCTGTAGTCATTACTGTGGTTTCTTTTGAACCTGTACTAATCCACTGATCCATTACTCTGTTTCTTAACCAGTATCAGGCAGTTTTGAAGACTGCTGCTTTATATATAGTTGTAGATCTGGCAGAGTTAGGCCACCTTTCTTTACATTTTTTTAAATCAGTTTTGGTATTCTTGTCCTTTTGTTGCTCCAGATGAATTTTGTTACTATTTTTTCTAGCTTGGTAAAATAGTTATTTGGCAATCTGGTTGGTATGGCACTGAATAAGTAATTTAATTTGGATAGAATTGTCATTTTTATTATATTAGTGCAACCTAACCTTGAGCAATTGACATTTTTCAATTATTTACATCTGACTTTATTGGACTGAAAAGTGTTTTATAATTATGTTCATATAGTTTCTGGGTTTGTCTTGGGAGGTAGATTCCCAAGTATTTATTGTTGTCTCTAGTTACTTAAATGGAATTTCTCTTTCTATCTCTTGCTCTTGGATTTTGTTGTTCATATATAGAAATATTGATTTATGATTTATGTGGATTTATTTTACATACTGCTATTTTGCTGAATTTGTTAAATGTTTTTAAAGATATTTTCTTGGGTTCTCTAAGTATACCATCTTATCATCTGCAAAAAGTGAAAGCTTTGCTTCCTCATTGCCAACTCTGATTCCTTCAATTTCTTTTTCTTCTCTAATTGCTACAGCTAGAATTTCTAATATTACATTGACTAGTAACAGTGATGATGGGCATTCTTGTTTCACCACTGACTTTATCGGAAATACTCAGAGTTTATTCCCAATACATGTAATTGTTGATGGTTTTAGATACTACTTATTATTTTAAGGAAAGCTCCATTTATTCCTAAATTTTCTTGTGTTTTTAGTAGGAATGAATGTATTTTATCAAAGGATTTTTCAGCATGTATTGAGATATCATATGATTTCTGTTGGCTTAGCTATTGATATATTCAATTATGTTGAGTGTTTTCCTAATCTGCCTATCTGGGATAAATCCTACCTGATCATAGTATATTTAGCTTTCCATGATTCTTTATTGTATGTAATTTCTATTTCATAATGGTCTTGGAAAATCTGCATTTATTATTTCTACCTTTCTGCATTTGATTTTAAAGTGTTTGTGCCCTAGAACATGGTCAGTTTTGGTATAGGTGCCATGTATTGCTGAGAAAAAGGTTTATTGTTTCCTATCCCCATTAAGTTTTCTCTAGAGGTCTATCATACCTAAGTTTTCTAAGGTTCCATTCACCTTCTTAACTTCCTTCTTGTTTATTTTATGGTTAGATTTATCTAGTTCTGAGAGAGGGAGGTTGAGGTCCCTCATTATGAAAATTTTCCTGTCTATATCTCCTTGCAAGTCAGTTAGCTTTTCCTCTAGGAATTTGGATGCTATTCCGTTAGATATATACATGTTTAGTAATGATATAGTTTCATTAGCAATAGTACCTTTTAAGAAGATATAGTTTCCTTCCTTATCCCTTTTTTTTAGGTTTTTGCAAGGCAAATGGGGTTAAGTGGCTTGCCCAAGGCCACACAGCTAGATAATTATTAAGTGTCTGAGATGAGATTTGAACCCAGATACTCCTGACTCCAGTGAGGTGTTTTATCTACTTCCCCACCTAGCCACCCCTCCTTATCCCTTTTTAATGAGATTGATTTTTGCTTTTACTTTATCTGAGATCAGGATCATTACCCCTGATTATTTTTAACTTCAACTGAGGCATAAGATATTTTGCTTATCATTGCTTTATTTATCTCTTTGCTTCTCATATCTTTTTTGTAAACAACATATTATAGGATTCTGGTTTTTAATCCATTCTGCTATCCTTCCATTCACATTTACAGCTAAGATAAATAATTCTGTATTTCCCTCCATGGTATCTTTCTCCATTTATATTTTTCTCTTTCCTTTCCTCTTATTCCTCCTCACCAAAGTTTTACTCCCTTTCCACTTTAACTTTTCTTTTAAAATTTAACTTTCAGTTTTTTTCTCTTATACCTTTGCCTTCTCTTTTATCAGTCCCCTCTTCCTTTATCTTTCCCTTCCCCCATTCCTCCCTTCCCTGTAGATTAAGTTAGTTTTTTTAAACCCAATCAGGAATGTATCTTATTTGCATTCTAGGCCAAATCTATTGATTAGAATTTACTTGGTATTCCCAATCTCCCTTCTTTCCCTCCAAAATTATAAATCTTGTGCTCTTCTCCTGTTGTTATTTATCTCTCAAATACTATTAATCAGGTATCATCCATCATAGTTTGATTATTTGATTTCTTGATAAGCTTATATTGTTATCAAAGTATCATTACAGATTGATTGCTTGATAAGCAACATTGTCTCAAATTAAATCAAATTATAATTATAATCATTTTTTACCTTACCCCCTTTTCAAGTACCCTCCAAGGACACACAATCCTCCTCATGAGTCAAAGTATCATCCAAAACCAAATCATTTCTTGAACTATTTTGTGCCCCCAGGTCTATTTTCTCTCACATGTTTACCCTCCCCTCCCCACCCAGGGTACTTAACTCTTTGATAAGTGAAGCAAGGATTAACTCAAAACTTGACATAATTGACTATAAGAACCTTAAAGGGCTCTAAACACTGGGAAACTTTGAAGGTCTTTGAGAACTTTACAAATGATTATAAATTATGGGAGACACTGACTCAGGACCCCCCAGCTTATGATGCCTTTCCTCATCAGAGAAAGTGCTGGCCTTTGTCAGTGCAGCAGAATTAAAGTGAGTCAAAGCATAATGAGACACTTAAGTGTAAAGTTAACACCCCTGGTTTACATCAGAGCTTTTTGTCATCTTGAACCTCTTCAGTGGAGAGTCAAGACCCAACTATACCCATATCCTTTAAGTCCAATCTCTTCAATTATATTCCACCCTTTAATTATCCTACGAGAAGTAAAGTTCTCAAGAATTAGAAGTGCTATATCTTCCCCTTCAGGGTTGTATACAATTTGATGGTCTTGATCAACATTTGTTTTGTTTTGTTGTATAGTTCTCCTTTTCATTTACTTTTTTATGCAACTCTTGAGTCATGTATTTGGCATTCTTTATTATCAGCAGAGATCTCAGTCAAGTTGGATAGAGTTGTGCTTTTGTTATTTGGATCTGCATTTTGACCAATTAGCTATGAAGATAGCAAAAGGGTCTATGATGTTGTATAAACTTTTCAGGGGAGGAGGAATGGTAATCACTAGATGGTTTGTGGGAGTTACAACTTCACCAAGGTGGCTCTTAAGATTGACCAAATGTCATATAAGGTAGCATCAAAGATGAGTTACCAACTTTCCCTTTTTTAAACAGAAAAGGTCTTATTTATGATTTATATTAGTAATAATTTCATTTTCCAGTTCCTAGAAATTCTACAGCAATGACTAACAAGAAGGACCCAAACATTCAAAGTTTCTTCCCCCCACCCCAGGATACAGAACAGAGTTCTATTTTTTTTTAGTGAAAAGACAATAAGATCTATATTTAAACAGTTTCCAACTTTCCCTTGACATTTTCTAGCAAATAATGTCAATTCATTCACAAAGGAAAGAAAGCATTTGTAGTTAATTTTTTAAAGCCTAAATAAGAAACATATCCTAATATATATATATAGCATATAACACAAAGGGAGAGAATGACTACCAACTAAGCATTATGGAACATATTATGGTGGTCACGCAATTAGCCCCCATACAGCAGGCTATATTTTTCTACTTAGGTTCATGAAGATTCTGTCACAATAGCATGTCTTCATTCAAAGTTCTATGTCTTCATTCAAAATTCCATGTCTTCATTCAAAATAGCATCATTATAATTATTTCTAAATCAATTTAATAGACATTTATTAAGTGATTGTTATGTGATGAACATCATACTAAGACCTGGGTAAGACAAGATAAAAATCAAGTATTTCCTGTCTTCAAAGAATTTACATTCTGGTGTAGAGACAGCATTAAAATATGTATGAAGGGAAGCAAATGGAGAATAATATCAAGGAACTAATGCTAATAGCTGGGAAGTTGAGAAAAGGTAGATTTGTATAAGAGATGATATCAGTTTTGCTTGGTATTGTGATTCCATGTAGCATATGTGTTTGGTCTTCTTAATTAAATTGTAAGCTTCCTGAAACCAAGGACTATGTATCATACTTTTTTTGAGTCTTCTATAATGACTAATACGTGGAAAAATCAATAAACATTTATGGGTTGATGAATTAATTCAAAATATCTCATATTTCCTGAACTTAATATATTAGAAGGTTTTCCTTTTGCCTTCATCTTAGGCAGATTAGGTGTTGAACAAATGCAATGCATGAATTCCTTTATAGTTGGGAAAATCTAGATTCAAATTTGCCCTCATACACTAGCTTGGTGATTCTGGTTAAATCACTTAATCTCTCTCTCCACCTTAATCTCCTCATCTGTAAAATGGGGGCAATGACAACATCTAGATCATAGGATTGTGAGACTCAAATTCAAATGATACAATGTCTGTAAAAGTCCAACTCCAAATATATTGTCCTTTCTCAGTTTTGCAAATAGATGATAATTAGTACTGTTAGCAAGATTCCATTCAAAGCAGGGAATTCCTTGAAGAAGTATGCTGTGAGTTTAAAATATTCCTCTCAATAAGCAACATTTTAATGAAGTCAGTTTTGGGGTGGGGAGAGAAGGATATGAAGGGCTGGAAAGACTAAAATATTATTTAGAGTAGATTAGGATGCAAGTCTTTGAGGGCAAAGTACTGTTTTACATATTTCTTGTGTATCCCATCCCTATCAGAATACCAAATAAAATACTGGATCTGGGGTCAGGAAGGTCTGAGTTCAAATCCAATTGTAGACACTTACAAGCTGTGTGACCCTGGAAAAGTGATTTATGAGTTTCCTTATGTATAAAATGGGGATAATAAAAATATCTACTTATCAAAGCTGTTGTGAGAATCAAATGAGATAATATTTATAAAGTACTTTGGGTAATGCTTGGTAGATTGTAGGCACTTAATAAATTCTTATTTCTTTTCTTCCTATACAATTGATATTTATTAAATACTTGTTAAATTTAATCAAATTGATTTAAGATTATTTTTGTAAGACCATTTTTGTAAGAAAAGCCAGCTTCCAGTTTCAGTGGTTATTGCTGGTCAGGATCAAATATAATGGTATAAAAATTCAGACTGTGAGTTCTTCTGAATTCTAAACCAAGGTCTCTATTTCTAGAGATTTCATTCCAAGATTACTGGATAGTTTCAACACAGAATAAGAGCTATTTCTATCTTTTCCCAGTCTTATGATTTTTGGAATGAACTACTTTAATTGAGTTTGTGGTTTAAAGCCACTTCTTAGTGTACACTTGCCCACATCACAAAAACCACCAGGGTAATTGTCACTAATTACCCTGCTCATTAAGAGCATGAGTAAAGATGCCAATCCCTGAATAGATGGTGGCAAGTGAGCTCTGGTCTCCTCTCTCAAGGTAGTCTCACCAGATTAAGGCTAAGGATTACAAGGATTTAGTTCTCTTACTGCTTAATCTTTCTTCTTAAATAACGGGTTTCAAGCTACTGTCATTGTCCTTTTGCCCTCAACATCTTGCATGATGTTTCTCATAGGAGAAATGAAACCAGTTTTGTAATTTTTTTTAGGTTTTTGCAAGGCAAACGGGGTTAAGTGGCTTGCCCAAGGCCACACAGCTAGGTAATTATTAAGTGTATGAGACTGGATTTGAACCCAAGTACTCCTGACTCCAGGGTCGGTGCTTTATCCACTACACCACCTAGCCACCCCCAGTTTTGTAATTTTTATTGTTTTACTTTTATTACTTATAATTTGAAGGAATCAGACAAGGTTTGAGCTTTGTGGTAGGAAACATGCTGTTCAATGGTGACAATATCCCAGCAAATAGAGTCTAAGTCCATGCAGTGCACTCTTGAGTATAATAAAACAGTATTCTTCTAACACAGACTATTTATTATATAGTCTATAATCATGGTTCCATTCAAGCTACTTTCCAAGATAACTAGATGCAAAGTAAGCATATTTCTAACTAAAAAACCAAGATGAAACAAAATGCCCCTTTCCATTTCCACTTTCTAAATTATTCACTGTGCTACTTATCATTCAAGTTGTATTAATAATCTTAGTGACCTATAGCACGACACACAGGATGATTTAGAGGGAAGTTAAGTGTTGTTTTCTTACCCATCATGTCCCACCTGCTTCTTCTCTCAGCCATATACTGAGTAGCAGATGCAAAAGTCCTTCCATTTTGACTCAAGATCAGCCACAGGATGAGGGTCTGAGTGACCAAGTAGAAACCACAGGCCAAATGTGGTAGAGGGAGTTTTACAGCATTTCCCACAGCTTCCCTATATTATTTCAACTCGATGGAGGGACACACCAATAACAAAGCTAAGTCCCGTGTTTCAATGCTTCTTAAACCTAAAAGGGAAACTAGATGGTGTAGTAGATAAAGCATTGGCCTTGGATGGGAAGATAGATCTAAGACACTTGACACTAATTAGCTGTGTGATCTTGGATGAGTCACTTAATCCAGACTCACATCCAGGGTCATCTTCAGTTATATTGATTCATATCTGGCTACGGGACCCAGATAGCTCTGGAGGAGAAAGTGAGGCAGGGGGCACATTACCCCCTCACTCAAATCCGATTCATCTGTTTGTCATGGCATCACTTCTCTGTTGTCAAGATCTTCAAGAATGATGGATAAATATCACAAATCTAGAAATTGAGCTTTTTGAAGTAGATAAGTTAGGGTTATATCTCATTGACAGATGAGACATGGTAGATGAGATCTGGGCTATGGTGAGAACAAGGGATAAATCAATGAACAACCCACATTTTCCATTGGTATATGCATATCATATATGACAAGAGTACAAGAGGACCCAATGGAGCATTTATGGGAAGCTGAGAAGATATGGATGAGTCATTATTTGCATCACTGGAAAAAGCAGTCACATCATTTTATCAAAGGATCTATATTTTGATTTATACAACTTACTTCATTTCTTCTCCAGTTCTATTAAATTTTCTATGGTAACAGACCACATTCCAAAAATAGGTGCTCCTGGAGCTCCATTCTTAAAAAATACTTGATGGGGTGACTAGGTGGCGCAGTGGATGGAGCACCAGCCCTGGAATCAGGAGTACCTGAGTTCAAAACTGATCTCAGACACTTAATAATTACCTAGCTGTGTGGCCTTGAGCAAGCCACTTTACCCTATTGTCTTGCAAAAACCTAAAAAAAAAATACTTGGCAAATATTTCTATTGTTCATTAAGAACCTAACTTTGAAAAGCAGATATTTCATCCTGTGAAAATTACTGATAAAAGGATTTAACACTTTTCTTTAGAGGCAAATATTGCAGTTTTCTTGCAGCAAACTCACAGTAAGATAGAGGGATGCTAAAGAAAGTATTTATCACTGAATATATATATATATATGTATATATATATATATATCTGAAATATCTCTGAAAGTCATTGTGCATTACTTAAAATTTTTAAATTCTATTACATGAACAATAGGCTTTACTGTTTTTGAATTTAGCTGAAATTTATTTTAAAATAAAATAATATAAATAGCTCCAAAAGAATGAACAAAAGGCACTAAAGTTAGAAATTCCTAAACTTTGACCACCATCTTGAGAAAATCAGGTAAACAAAACTTTTGTCACATGAATGATTTTTTTTAACTCAGCTCACAAAATGCAGAAGACAAATTTGCCATATTCTAATTGATTTACAACTGGATAGAAGCTCTCAGGGAACAGATTTCAGCTTGAGCTGTCAAAATTTCCTAAGAATTACATTCTTTTCCCCATTCTCATATAGACACTTTTTTTTTGCAAAGCAGTTCTAAAACATACAAGGGGGAAATTGTGCAATTAAATAATTGAGTTATGATTTGTTTATTATCAGAAAATTAATGTACTTGGAATCAAGAAACTTTGAAAGTACAATATGGGGTATAAATATATTTTAGAATTTGCTTTACTTCAGAAAAAACACACTTGAACATTTTTCTTGAGTTTCCTTTTATAGGAAGCCTTAAAGCAGAGGCTAGATGACTACTTGTTGATGATATAGAATGAATATATGATTCAAGTATAAGTTGTTCTAAATGGCTCTGAAATATCTTACAAGCCTAGCTAAAAATCTATAATTATATTTAGATCAGTCATATTTATTCCTTCATTCCTCCCTCAGTATTGATGCTGACTCTTCTGGCTTCTACACCACATCCTCAGTAACCTTTTCACCCTAAAATATTCTTGCACCCCTTTATAATAATCCTTAATTAGTGAGTTTCTCCTCCCAATTCCACTCCTGAATTTCCAGACTTCTCCATCATTCCTCACCCCCTGCTTCCCTGCCTAGAATGTAAGTACCTCTCAAGCAGAGACCATCTTTCTTTTTTGCCTTGAATTTATATTTCCAATTCTTAGAGTTATGTCTAGCAAATAGAAAGTGGTTAATAAATGCCTAGTTACTTGACTTTTTGAATTCTTGATTCTATATGAAAATATCCAACTTAAAATCTATAGTTTCCAAATCTCTATAATAACAAAGACAACCAGGAGTAGGAATAAACTTCTAAAGACAATTACTTTAGTACTAAATGAAGTCTGGGATGGAATGGAATTCTGCTATTCCTTGTTTGTCTATAGAGCACATGTAGCAGCTCTTTCCATGGAATCCTATACCTAGCAGTAAAAATCATCTCCCTCACATTCTCCTTCTTTGCTAAATAATTCCAGAAACCTAAATTGAGGAGAATGTGTCCATTTAGGCAACTATTTCAAAAGACTAGGCAGCTAGGTAGAACTCATCTTCCTGAGTCTGGCCTCAGACATTTACTGACTCTGTGACCTTAAGGAAATTACATAACTCTTTTTGCCTCAAATTCATCATCTCTAAAATGAGTTGGAGAAGG
The DNA here is from genome assembly GCF_037893015.1 of Macrotis lagotis. Classification (NCBI taxonomy): domain Eukaryota; kingdom Metazoa; phylum Chordata; class Mammalia; order Peramelemorphia; family Peramelidae; genus Macrotis; species Macrotis lagotis. The sequence continues at coordinate 94,849,977 of NC_133663.1, forward strand.
AAACATAAATCATTCTAGTATCTTAGTTAAGAAAACCACAAATGGGAATATGAAGAGTTGTACATGACTGAAAAAGACTGAACAACTGAACAAAAAGACCAGTCTAGAATTCATTCATTACTTTATACTTTTTGTCTTTTCTTCATATCTCAAAAAAACCTTTTCAAAATGATTATTATTGTAATGAATCTAAAGTTAATTGCTTTAAAGTCATTAGAATCAGTTATATATGCACATACAAAGATTCCTGGAAAATTAGGATGCGAAAGAATCTTAGAGCTAAACTAGCCCAATTCTTAATTTTATAGACAAGAAAACAAAAGCCCAAAGACATTGATTTAATTTTTCTTGTTTCTCATTTCTTTTGTTTCTTGATCTTAATTTTTTTTACTTCTCCTCATTTTCCTTTCTTCCCCATTCTTTTTTCCTATTTTCCTCCACCCCATTTTTGAATCAGATTTGCAATTTCTTTAGTATAGTATGGAAATTTCTAGTGTCAGTGCCGCTCAGCATCTGCTTTGAAAATCATCTACTTAGAGAGTTGTCTTGAGGGTATAAGAAGTTTAAATGATTTGCCCAGGGTCACAGAGTCAATATAGCAGATGCAGGACTTCCTAACTAGAATACTGACTCTCTATCCACCATGATATGCTCCCCCAAAAATAGTTCATATAGAAATTAAAATAGAAGGGTTATTCTGTTTCAAAAGTTATACTAACATTTCTTTTTAAAATAAACTTGTACTGAAACCAACTTCCCTTTCTTTTTCTCCATCTCCCATCTTCTCTTTCATAGAGCTATTACTTATAACAAAGGTGGGGTTTTTTTAAGGAAGAATGAAAAATTAGTAAAACTGATCATGCAGTTCTACACTCATGGAGCCCAATCTCGTCAAAGGAGTGGAAAGGGAAGATGTCTTTTCATATCTCTTCTTTGGGGTCATTTATTTTCTGTAATTTAGCAAAATTCATTTTTGATTATTTTCATAATTGCTCTTTTCATTCATATTATTGTAAACATTGTGTATAAAATTTTCTTGGCTCTTCTTGCTTCTCTTTTCATCAGTTCATGTAAATTCTTCCATGAATCTCTGTATTCATTATGCTCATCAGAAAAATTTTATTATATTCATATACCACAATTTGTTTAGTCATTATTCAATCAATTGGTAAGGATGTGCTGTTGTCTTTCTTTTATCACTGACATCATTAACAGGAAAATCTCTAGGTCAATAGGTATGGACATTTTAGTCACTTTATTTGCATAATTCTAAATTCTTTTCCATAATATATACACTAATTCATATTTCCACAAAAAAATGTACTCATGTATCTATCTTTCCACAACTCTTTCAACATTAACTGTCCTGTCTTTGTCATTTTTGAAAATCTATTAGGTGTAAGGTGAAACCTCAGCAATATTTTGATTTTTATTTATCTTATTTGGGACTTGGAGTCTTCTTATATCTGGCTTTTAATAGTTTGCAATTCATCTTTTGAGAACTTTATATACTTCCAAGAACCTTCTTCATGTATTTCTCCACTGTGAAATAGATTTTGACCTTAATTATTTCTATTAATTATCTATATATCTGTGTTATCAAATCCTTATGAAAGATACTTAATGAAAATATTTTATCTCAGTCTGCTACATTCCTTCTTATCATGAAATTTCGATTTCATGTGATCAAAAAATATTTGTTTTTGTACCTGTCTCTACCTCTCTTATATTTAAGAATTCATCCCTCTCTCTTTTACTTTTGTTCAGCCATGTCTGACTCTTCATGACCTCGTTTAGGGTTTTCTTGGGAAAGAGACTGGAGTGGTTTGCTGTTTCCTCCTGCAGCTCATTTTACAGTTGAGGAAACTGAGACAAATAGGGTTAAATAACTTGTTCAGAGTCACATAGCTATTAAGTGTCTGAGATAAGATTTGAACTCAGGGGAAGGAATCTTCCTGACTGTAGACCCAAGACCCTATTCATTGCACTACCTCTTTTCCCACCCCTGACCATAGTTACATACTGACATCTCAAATGAAACCTGGGAATCTTGGAAGTGACCTATTTTATATGTTCAAAGTCTCAAAACCAGTGGTAAAGAATGAACTAAGATTAAGGTCACCCTAGATATCAGTTTCACTTCACCCCCAATAGAATAAACTCATTCCTAAAAAAGACAGGAATGCCATAATAATGAACATTGTTTTTTTGCTGTTTACAGATGAGGAGGCTAAGAGAAGTTATGTGACTTGGCAGAGAGAGAACTTTAGACTGGCTATGTGTGCGGATTTATCTGCAGTGAAAGATGTAGTACAGTGAACTACTTACTACCTGTGTGACCTTGAACAAGTCATTTTACTACTTTTGGCTTCAGTTTCTTCATATGTAAAATAAAGGGATGGGGCTAGATGGCTTCTAAGGGCAGTACACTTATTAAGTTTTAGACCTTTAATCTTCCTTCTTAAAATTTAGGATTACCATATTGATTGTAAATCTTGAAGTCAGAATTAAAACTTAAGTTTCTCCTGACTTCAGGCGTGTCTCTTCACTTTCTAAATCACTCTGTTTGAAATAGAAATTCTGAAGTACCAAGGAAAGAAATTGAAGAAGCACATCATCTTGTTTTGTGATCATTGACAGATTCTCACTGTTGAGCATTTTGCTTACGTAACTCAATTTGGTACAAATCACTTCCAAAAGATTTGACATTTAACAGTTAAAAGTAACCAGTCATCAAACAGCATCTAAAATCAGACTTGATTAATATCTGACTAGACTCCAAGCACTCCACAACATCTGCTTCAGTTGCCTTTATCTCAATGGAACAAATTGTTTTGATCTACCCATTCCAGTGGAAAAAGTTTTCAATCCCTTCCCAGATGTTTTTCATAGAGGTAGCAAGGTGGTACAGTGCAAAGCCTGGAGTCAAAAAGACCAGCATTCAAATCCACCTCAAGATACTATTTGTGTAGCCCTGGGCTAGTTCCTTAAGCTGTCTGCCTCAGTTTCCTCATCTGCAAAATAAAGATCAAAATAGCATCTATGTACCAGAGTTGTCATATCAAATGAGATAATATTTATAATGCACATAACAGTGTCTAACATATGGAAGAAGCTTAAAAAGTGATTCCACCCCTGTTTTCCCCTTTCTTCCAGACCTCTTTATTTCTGTCATTGGTATCACTATTCAGTCAATCTCCTTGGCTCACAAATTCAGTTATCTTTAATTCTTTTTCATGCCCTACATCCAATAAGTTACCACATCCTATCATTTCCTCCTCTGAATAGTTTCAAATTAATCCCTTTTTTGGTATTAACTGAGTCTCACCACTCTTCAATACTTCTTGCCTGGATTATTAGAATAATCTCCTGATGAATCTCTCAGCCTTTACTCACTTAGGCAGAAAACATTTATTAAATGATTACTATGTGTCAGATACTTGGATAAGTTCTAGAGATTCAGGACTAAAATCAAGAAAAGCAAAATGAATCCCTCTTGTTAAGGAACACATATTTTATCCTGGGAGCAATACAAAATTACTTGTATATTGAGTGGGGTTGTAGAGGTCTGAGACATAGCAGATATGTGGTTTAGGAAGATCATTTTGGGAGTTAAATGGAGAATGCACTAGATGAGGGAGAGTTTGAGGTATAGACCAATCAGAAGACTATTACAGAATTTTCTAGGTGTGAGACAATTTAAGACCTGCACCAGAGTAATTGCAGTGTCAGATGACACTTTGTGAATGAAGGAAGAATCCATAAGATTCAGTCATAGGTTGGATTTGGGTGAATTAAGATGTGAAGGAGTGAAAAGAATGACACCTAGATTGGGTGACAGGGAGGATAGTGGTTCCCTTTTAGGGAAAAGATAATGAGTTTAGTTTTAGATATACCGAGTTAAAGATTTCTTCTCACTGATGTCAAAGTAATCTTTCTAATGGAATGTATGTGATCTCATTATTGAACAGTTCAAAAACTTCCAATGACTGACTCTCCATTGCCTACTGAATTAAATGAAAATTCATTAGCTTATGAATTTGCAACAGAATATTATAAAATATTTAAAGGAAAAATAAATATCTACATTTATTTATATTTAATAATAAAGAAAAAACATTCTTCCATACTCCTTTGAAGAAGAAAATATGGTCCTAATACTCAGACAAAAGGAGGATAAGACAGAGAATTTTAACTAATAAATATTAGTGCTAAAATGTTTAAATAAATTTTATCAAATAAACTATTTTTAAATTAAGAAAATTTTCACTATGGTCAACTTGAACTTATGTCAAATGTTTCAGTCTGGACTTGATCCAAGTAAGTCCCCTGATAATTGAGGTTCTATGTTGGAACAAAATGAGACTGTCAAAGGATCATTCTATAGTTACCAAAAGGAGCTTTGTTAGCCATAGCAGCAAAAGGATAAGCATTGGAACACCTCAAGATTTTTTTGGTAGAGCTAAGCTGCCTTGCTTAGCTTAGTGTTGCCCATTGTTTTCCATCAATGAAGAATCGTAAAGAGTTACTAAGCTCATTCTGGCTGCTTTGCACCCATGAGACAAGGAAGTGATGTCTATGACCTGAGACTTTAGTCCCCATGGCTAACAAACTCTTAAAGACTGAGATCTTAATACATTTAAAGGAAAAGCCAGCCTAACTTGCATGAGGGAGGAGTTAAGATTTAGTTGGAGATTAGAAAAACAAATTGTATAAATTATCCTCTAAACCAAATAATATGTGATTATACTAATGTAAAACAACTTTAATTATGACAAAGAAAACTGAAAAAATAACCAGGGAAATATCCTTCAATATATAACATACAAAAGTATCTAAAATCAATTATCATTATTCACCATGAAAACTTTGAAAGAAGTATGAGAATCTGGTTAATATGATGATGTTTCTTCTCATTATTATTGGACAAATTATCAAATAAGGTAGGTATAACAGTAAATATCAAAAAAGAGGGAACATAATTATCCCTATTTGTAGATGAACTGATGCTTTACATAAAACATCAGAGAATTACTGAAGAAACTAAGATAAGTGATAGCTTCAGTAAGATTTCAGAGAAAAAATAGAAACAAAAATCATCAGCATTTCAATAATATTACTATCAAAATCCAGGAGGAAGGACTCAATTCTATTCAAAATAAAATAAAAATTCATATAATATGTAATAATTGATCTACCAGGTCAAAGTAAAGCATAAGTAAAAACAGAGAAAAATCTCTAAAGAAATCCTTAAATAATTGGAAAGACATTCAGTGGAATTATTTGTTAATTGAGCTTTGTTAATATAATTGTTTTTTAAATGATGGCATTTCTTAAATTAATCCTATAGATTTCATGTTCTGCCAAGGGGTTGATTTGTAGAATTGGACAAAATAATTACAAAATTCTTAGGAGGAGTTAAAAGTCTCATGGGAAATGATGAAGAAAAATAACCATTACAATACCATTACAATACCTCAAACTATATTATAAGGGAATAATTGTGAAAACTATTGGGACCTTTTAAAAAAAATAGAAAAATTTAAACAGTCTAGATAGGAAACAGCATGGCAGTTGAATGTTTATAGACACCCAAAGTCAAACTATTGAAGAAAGACTACACACCATTTGAAAAGAATTTTGAGGAAATCTGGAAAACAGTTTGTTACAACAGAGGATCAGACTAGCATTTTCTGTTATTTGTTTAAAATAAGTTACTAAAAGATAAACAATCCAAATGTAGCAGGTTACTTCCTTTAAAAAAAATTAAAGGAAATTGAAAAATTGAAAGGAGATAAAATTTAAACATATGTTTAGGGTAAAAGTTACAATAAAAGATGAGGTAGAGATGAACTTTACAAAACATATAACATTTACTTGCTAAAATTAAATTTTATTTTGCACAAAATCAAAGCAACTAAAAAATAATAGGAACTCAAGTGGGGAAGAGTCTGTGCATCAACCCTCTCTGATAAAAGTCTATTATCAAGATCTACAGAAGATCAATAAAAATACATGACTGAGTCATTTTCCAATAGATAAGCAGTCCCAAAAAAATGAACATTTGTCAAATTAAGAAATGAAAACTGTTGGCATTCATATTAAAAAATTTCTAAATGACTACTAATAAGAGAGATGCAAATTTAAACAATTCTGGGTTCTAATGTTATACCCATCAAGCTAGTAAAAAAAAAGGAAAGATAAAAGATGGAAATAGTTACTGTAGAAAGGATTATATAAAGATAGATTTATTGATGTTACTATATGTAACTGATGTAACTATAAATCAATCACTCCAAATACTTTTGAGAAATAATGTGGAGTTGTGGGTAAAAAGTCACTGAATTGTTGATACTCTGAACCCAGAAATTCTATTACTGACTATAAAAAATAGAATTTGAGAGATAAAGGCATCTCATCAACCATTTAGTTCAACTCCACCATAAAATATGTGAGAGAAGTGGCTATTCATCTTGTGCATGAAGACCTCTAAGGTAACAGAATCTGTCACCTTTCCAAGTACCCCATTCCATTTTTGGACAGCTTAGATTCTTAGGAAGTTTTCCTGACATCAAGCATAAACTCTCCCCTCCTCCATATGACAACCCTTCAAGTAGACTGTCCCATAAATGACCTCAAGGAGATCAAGGAGATCAAGGACATCATGTCAGAATGCCTGCCTAAAAAGGAGGCATGTTACCCAATTTCTCCACACTTATTCTGGGAAAACACAAAGTTCACACAAGGTTAAAAAAATGGTCAGGAAATCTAATAAGAAACTACAGCAAATGACAATCTCTATTCTAGAGTTGTACAAAAACGATATCCACATAATATTATAGTGATGTTCTGCTGGCATAAAGTTAATAGCAATGTCTATTGTCAGAGCCCTCTTTCACAACAATGAATCAATAAACAGGTATTTATTAAGCACTGATTTTTTTAGGTTCTTTGCTAGACTAAGGGGAAACAAGGGAAACCAATGAAAGAATTCTTACAGATAATCAAGTGAATCTAAGTGCAGACTTCTTGAGATACCAAAGACAAGGTTCAAAGAGTCCTTGTGGAATTAAGTAAAAGGGAACAAGAATTGGACTTGACAATCTAAATATCTCTTTTGCTACTTCCAAAAGACTACCCAATCCAGGAAGGTTATAGGATACAGTAGAAAGACTGTTTTGCTGTGTTTTAGAAGATGTGGGTTCTCCCTCTACCACTAATGCTATTAACTAGCTGTGTGACCTTGAGCACTTCTTATGCTTATTTCCTCAAGTGTAGAATGAGAAGTTAAAATGGAAGATTCCATTCATAGCAATCTGGATAACTTAAGCTACACTAAAATTTTAGACACATTCTGAATATAAATAAGAATTTTCTTAAGTTTTTTTAATAGAACAAAGACCCAAAATTTTGTAAGAATTTTTGAGTGTAAAAGATTGTTTAAAATTAGATCTCAAATGACGAGACAAGATGAGAAGAGAAAGGTATGACATCAATTTTGTAGGACTGCACTGAAATGGGAGAGGGCAGAAAAAGGAGATACAATTAGGAAAGGAGAAACAACTCTATCAAACATAAAATGTATTTACAAATTCAGGGTGAAGTAAAATAGAAAAAAGTAGTTTGAAACCACACTGTGGAGAGCCTTCAGTGCTGTCAAGAAGTTTGGGTTTTTTTAAACATATTTCATGAGTAATAAGTGATTGTGCCATGCTACTGTTTATTTGATCATCACAACCCAACGTATAGATAGGACAAGTTTTATTATCCCTGTTTTAAAAATGAGAAAATTGGGGGTGGTTAGGTGGCGCAGGGGGGGTGGCTAGGTGACACAGTAAATAGAGCACCAGCCTTAGAGTCAGGAGTACCTGGGTTCAAATCTGAACTCAGACACTTAATTACCTAGCCATGTGGCCTTGGGCAAGCCACTTTACCCCATTGCCTTGAAAAAGTCTAAGAAAAAAAAAAAGAGAGAAAATCAAGGCCCAGAGTTTATATGGAATGTCCAGGTACACATAGGTAATAAGTGGCAGAACCAGGCTCAAATCCTTGTCTTCTGACTCCAACTCCGGTGATCTTGAATATTACTTGCATATTACTTCCATGACTTACTTTGTTTCCTCCAAAGCATAGTGTTGGGAGATGAAAACTCCTGCCACTACTACTGCTGCAACAACAGCTACTACTACTACTACTACTACTACTACTACTACTACTACTACTACTACCACCACTACTTCTACTACTGCTGCTGCTTCTGCTACTACTATTACTGCCACTGATACTGATTGCTACTGCTGCTACTAACGACTGCTACAGTAACTATTACTGCTATTATTATTGCTACTGTCACTGCTACCACACTACTATTACCACTGCTACAGTCACTATCTCCACCATTACCACTGCTACTACAACTATAACTACAACTATTGTAATTAATACTACCAGTACCACTACTAATGGAATATAGCCCTGTCTTCTTCATACCTTTGCCCTATAAGTTATAGCCCTACTTCATATAACCTTACTTCTTCATATCTTTGTCCTACAAGTTATGAAATGGGAAAGTGTTTGCTATCAACTAATATAAGTCGTATGGGAAATTTAATGAGTTATGGCCTTTAGAACTCTGAGATCATTAGAGGAAACCAGAGTTTATCAGCACAATTGCAAAGTGATATGTTTATCATCCCTTGTGGGCAGACCACTGATTGCAGTGTACTTCTTCCCATTCCACTGAAATCACACTTGTTTCTTTAGAAATCAAATATTGTAACTATGATCATGAGCCAGCATGATATTTATTTTTAAGGAACCTTACTAATCTTCTCACCTCCTAAGAAGCAAAAATGCATCTCCTGACCTCCCTTTTCTAAATTATTTTTGATAGAAAGTTGGAATGTTCTGGAGACAGAAATGATGATTCTCACCTTAAGAGACTCTAGAGCAGCAATCAAACAAAAGGGCATTATTACCAGTTTAACTAACTGGAATACCTCCACTTCAAAAAAGATCAAAATGTACTAAGTGGCATCTCATAGAAACTTGTCAAAGTTTCTTGTGCAATTTGAAATTAAACAAAAAGGAACATGAAATTTGGACTTTTTAGCTCAAATATCTCTTCCGCCCACTGAAAATTGAACCATTCCAGAGAGATTATAGGATATAATTGTAAGAATGCTACATTGTGAATTAGAGGATAGCTATTTCACAAATGGTGACTTTGGACAAGTTATTTCACTGGGAGTTTCCTTAATTGTAAAATGAGAGTGAGATTTGATGAACTCTTAAAGTTCGTTCCAGTTATAAAATCTTGACCTGAAAATGGAAGATCATTTCACAGTAATGGATATATTACCGCCAAAGTTTGTGGCTTCCTACAACTGTCAAACCCAGAATATGAGAAGGTCATTTGGTATATCCTGTACCTTAAGAAAAGTGCTTACCCCAGAATCTAGAATATAGTAGGTGAATTAATATTTGTTTCTTTCTTTTCTGATTAAGAATACCTCCTCCAATATACATATGACAAGAAATACTCTGACTAGGATCTTGAGTCTAGAGCAAAGGTAGTTAAGTTAAAAATAAATGTGTGGGGTGGCTAGGTGGTACAGGAGATAGAGCACCAGCCCTGGAGTCAGGAGAACCTGAGTTCAAATCTGGTCTCAGACACTTAATAATTACCTAGCTATGTGGCCTTGGGCAATCCACTTAAACCATTGCCTTGCAAAAAAAAACCTAAAAAAAGATATGAGAGAAGCCCAGAGGAATAATTGGACTCAATTAGTTGAAGTCATACTTGGAGAAGAGATGGCCCATCCCTATGACATGACTGCTGCTGCTGCTGCTGATGATGATAGCTAGCATTTATATGGCAGTTTAGGATTTTCAAAGTACTTTCCATGTTATCTCATTTTATTCTCACAAAAATCCCGTGAAACATAGGTTATTTTCACCCTCATTTTATAGATGAGAAACTGAGGTTGACAAAGGATAAATGATTTTCTCAGGTTCACACAGCTAAGTAAACTAAGTAAGCTGAGATAGGATTTGAACTCAGGTCTTCTTGACTCCATGCCCAATAAGCCATCCACTGTGCCATACAGAACTTGCCAATGGTGATCAATCAATTAATAAACATTTATTGAGCATCTGCTATGTGCTGGGTATGCTGGTGATGGAACACAAAGAAATTGAGGACCTCCTATTTTGCCTTTCTGAGCCAGCTTTCAAATCTAATTTAATCCAATATTAAGTCCCTACTATGTGTCAACGAGTGGATGGAGTGTTCAGGAAGGACTAGTATCTCTGATGTGAAAGTTTGCTGAGCCCTTCTCAGAGTCACTCATTTACTTTTGGTTTTTACTATAACCCAACTTACCTGTGCCACCACATGCCAGTAAAATATTTAGGTAGACAAAACCATGTTCAGAATAACCAACAAGTCTCAAATTCATTGGCGAATTAGGGAGATGTCTAATCCCACACATGTGAAGATTTTCCGTAGCAGAATAGGTAGATGAGAAGGGTGGGTGCTGTGGAGAGCTTAGAACTTGTTCAGACATCAAAAACTGTCAGTCATCCACTGCATCCTGGACCATTACCAGTTGTCCTGAATTTTGTCCTGTCACTAGACTTCAGTGACTCTGAAAGAGTGAAGATGATGGATGACTTTGTACAATTCTGTCCCACTTAAATCCAATTCATTATCACCCAACATTCACTGTTTTACCTCAGTGTCATGATATCAATTGCAAAGAATGAACAGTAACAAGTATGGGTCAACTACACGTTGAATGCTTTTTTAAAAAGAATAGTTCCACAAGGAGCTTACACTTTAAAGAGAGAGACAACATGAAAGCAAAGGGGCATTGGCAGTAAAGACTTAAGTGGGACATTAGAAGTGTGGTGACCTTAACCTGAGCTGGGGGGGGGGGGGGCTCCATGAAATTGCAACTAGTCAGCACGAAGCGAAGTGTACTGAGAATCCAGTTTCTGTCCTCTCTAAAAGAAAGCATTGGGAAGAATTTGGTATTCTGCCCTCCAGTCCTCCAACAAGAGTCTTCTAGGTAATCGTTTTCTTTTTTTTTCTTTTTAAAGATTTTATTTATTTTGAGTTTTACAAGTTTTCCCCTAATCTTACTTCCCTCCCCCCACCCCACCCCCACAGAAGACAATTTGCCAGTCTTTACATTGTTTCCATGGTATACACTGATCCAAATTGAATGTGATGAGAGAGATATCACATCTTTAAGGAAGAAACGTAAAGTAAAAGAGATAGCAGGCTTAGACAAGAAGATATCAGCTTTTTTTTTGTAAATTAAAGGTAATAGTCCTTGGTCTTTGTTCAAACTCCTCAGTTCTTTCTCTGGATACAGATGGTATTCTCCATCCCAGATAGCCACAAATTGTCACTGGTTGTTGCACTGATGGAATGAGCGAGTCCATCAAGGTTGATCGTCAGTCACATGTTGCTTTTAGGGTGTACAGTGTTTTTCTGGTTCTGCTCATCTCACTCCACATCAGTTCATGCAAATTCCTCCAGGCTTCCCTGAATTCCCATCCCTCCTGGTTTCTAATAGAACAATAGTGTCCCATGACATACATATACCACAGTTTGCTAAGCCATTCCCCAATTGAAGGACATTTACTTGATTTCCAATTCTTTGTCACCACAAACAGGGCTGCTATGAATATTTTTGTACAAGTGATGTTTTTACCTTTTTTGCAATGATCTCTTCAGGGTATAGGCCCAATAGTGGTATTTCTGGATCAAAGGGTATGCATTGTTGCCCTTTGGTCATAGTTCCAGACTGCTCTCCAGAAAGTTTGGATGAGTTCACAGCTCCACCAACAAGGTATTAGTGTCCCAGATTTCCCACAACCCTTCCAACAATGATCATTGTCCTTTCTGGTCATATTGGCCAGTCTGAGAGGTGTGAGATGGTACCTCACAGATGCTTTAATTTGCATTTCTCTAATAAGTAATGATTTAGAGCAATGTTTCATATGACTATGGATCGCTTTGATCTCTTCATCTGTAAATTGCCTTTGCATATCCTTTGACCATTTGTCAATTGGGGAATGGCTTATTTTTTTTTTAATTTGACTCAGTTCTCTGTATATTTTAGAAATTAATCCTTTGTCAGAAATACAAGTTGTAAAGATTATTTCCCAGTTTACTACATTTCCCTTGATCTTGGATACAGTGGTTTTGTCTGTACAAAAGCTTTTTTAATTTAATGTAATCGAAATCATCTAGTTTGTTTTTAGTGATGTTTTCCATCTTATTTATTCTTTTTCAATAGGATTTTTTCTTATTTACATCTGAAACTAGGGATTTCTAAATCCTTCTTTACTACTTCATCCTTCCTAGAGTGAAATAGTGAATAAATTCTTGATCTTTGTAGTCAAACCACTTGGTCTTTGTAGTCAGACAACTTGAGGTCAAACCCTGACTCCAGTCCTTAATAAACAGTGGAACCTTGGGCATATTGTCATTTAACCCCTCTCTGTCTCAGTTTCCATACCTAGAAAATGAGGATCAAAACTGTATATTGTAGGGTTTTTAGCTTGTGAGTTTTGTTTTATCTCCATTTCAAGGCTGAGCTATTTCTCCAACATCTCTTGGTCAGCAGGGAGGCAAAGTCCTTTCCGTCTGGAATCAAATAGATGCATTCCTTAGCTTCAATCTAAAATTGCTACTTTTTTCCAGTAGAACCATAATTTCAAATTAGGTAATGGACAATTTCACATGGTTTAGGATGGAAGCAATTATACTTATTTCACTAATCTTTTGAAGCATATTTATGTACCTAGGTAAAAACAGTTTCATTGGAAAATGAAAGCCTATAATGTAAAAGGGAGGGCTAGAGTCCTATTTTGCATTTCTAAGTCTTACTCTGCCATGTGGTGTGCCCTGAGGTTAATTGCTCAGACTGACTGTTCTGATATTATGGGGCTGTACCCTGACTTCTGACTTTCTACCCCTATGTCACTTTGGGAGACACTTTCTTGGCAATGTAATTTGAGTTATGTGATGTAGGAAATGGGTCTTTCTGATAGTCAGTACATGATAAATTCCTGATTTTTAAGAATAAGTGGCTTCTATTCTCCTTAGCAAAAACTTTATATCATTCATGTCAGAGAAGTGATCTTCCATTTTCCAAAGAGAGAGCAGAGTGAAGATTTCCTTTGGAAACTATAAGAGGGGAAATCATGCCAATCCACTATAGTTGCCCTGGAGAAACTTTCCACAGAAGTAGGCTGGCCAGGAAATGCTGAATGTAAGGACACTTTCTTAAGTGCATGTACATTGAAAGTAGGGGAAGACCCATGAAATAATTTGAGATGCCCCAGAATATGAGAGGGACAAGGAAAGGGAAGACAAGAAAACATATGGATGTCATTTATTCTGTAGATGAACAAGGGATCAGCCACATCTCCAGATAGGCAAGATACATTTGTGACCTTATACTCTAGTCTCATTTTTCCAACCTAGTTTGGAGAGGAATCACTTAAATTATCCTCCATAACAGAACTATTCCATCATGTGGGAGACTCAGAAGGAAAAGTCTCACATCTGATGGGTTATTCACTTCTGATGTCATAAACAAGGAATTATCCATTGATATGGTTGTGGAGGACCTAAAAACTTCCAGAAATGAAAGGGTCTCAGAAAAGACAGGTGACAGGATGGAGTAAGGTACATATCTATAGAATAGATGGCTTGTTTAAATGACTAAAAACAAAATAAATTGCAGGTTTTTATTGTATTCTTCTTGGAGGAAACACATTTTCCATTTTGTTTGGTTGTAGTTATTTTGTTGGATTAAGACAAAAACATATATCCCCACTTCCTAATATATTCTTGGGGGCCCCTGTTTCAATTATTAAAACTTCTGGCATTTTTTCTTTTATTAAATTTATTTTCATTCAGAACTTAAACAGAAAATAAATGGGTTTTTCTACAAAAATAGTGAACATAAAAATAGAATTGTATATAAAACTGTAAAATCTCTATGATTTCCATCTGTTCTCTTTAAATACACACAAAACTTGTGGCTTTCATTTTTTAAAAAGTTATTTATTTCTATTCTGAACATAAATGCCAAAATTTAAAAGTATTTCCATGTAAGGAACCAATCACAAGAGAAAGTTATCTATCAATATGAAAATCAATATTTTAAAAATTAAATGTTAAAAAATTGTTTTTGTATGTAATTGAAAAAATTTAAAAACCAGAAATAAAAACACAATCAAATAAAATTAATCTATACAGTGGCCATGCACAATAATATATGTCTCTACACCTGTGTCCATCACCTCTTTGCCAGTATGTAAGTAGCATACATCATCAACGATCCTCCAAAAACTTGGGTGTTGATTGAGAATTTTTAAATATTTCAAAATTGCTTTCCTTTAAATACTGCTGACCTTTCATAAATTTTTCTCTTGGTTCTATTTACTTTACTTCAGTTCATATTATCCAAAATTCTCTGAAATCATCCTTTTTTGCCATTTCTTATTTTCTTCAGTCATTTTCAGTTATGTCTAATTCTTTGTGACCCCTTTCTGGGGTTTTCATGGCAAAGATATTGAAATGGTTTGTCATTTATTTCTCCAGCTCATTTTACAGATGAAGAAACTGAGATAAGCAGTAAGTAACTTGATCAAGGCCACACAGTTAATGAGGGTCTGAGGATAGATTTAAACCCAGATTCTCCTAACTCCAGGTCTGGCACTCTATATACTGTGCCACCCAGTTGCTCTGCTATTTCTATTTCTCAATAATATTCCATTAGCTTCATATAACTCAGTTTGTTCAGCTATTTTCCTGTTATCTAAGAGGTAAGTAATAAGACATTCATTAGATTCTAGTTTTTTTTTTCCTTTTTTTGTTTTTCACCTCTTTTAATCTTCCAGATAAGGAAGCTTGTCATGTTTGTTGGTGTCACTGTTCATTCATTCAATTTTGTCCAACTCTTTGTAACCTTATAATATCTCCATTATCTCCTGAAGCCTTTCCAAACTCATGTTCATTGCTTCTATGGCATCCCTTTCATACTCTGCCATCCCTACCTCCATTTGTCTTCAATATCCAATATCA
The DNA here is from genome assembly GCF_037893015.1 of Macrotis lagotis. NCBI lineage: Eukaryota > Metazoa > Chordata > Mammalia > Peramelemorphia > Peramelidae > Macrotis > Macrotis lagotis. The sequence continues at coordinate 94,865,089 of NC_133663.1, forward strand.
GAGTCTTTTTCAATGAGTCCTGTCTTTGTCATTATGCAGCCAAAGCATTCGTTTCAATTTCAATGTTTGTCCTTTTGTTGAATAGAATGAATAAATTTCTTTAAGTATTGACTGATTTGATCTCTTGGATGTCCAAGGGACTCTCAAATGTCTTCTCCAGCACCACAATTTGAAAGTAATGATTCAAAGGTGCTCAGCTTTCCTTATACTTCAATTCTCAAAGTTATATATGTTGTTACTGAAAAAAATTGTAGATTTGACTATTTTGGAACTTTGTAATCAATGTGATGTCTCTTCTTTTTAGTATGCAGTCCAGATTTGCCATAGTTTTCCTTCCAAGGAACAAGTATCTTTTAAATTCATGACTACAGATATTGTCTGCAAAGATCTTTGAGCTCCAGAATATAAAATCTGACAATGTTCCCTTTTCTTCTCCCTCTATTTGCCAGGAAATGATGGAATCAATTATCATGATCTTAGCTTTTATGCTCTCCTCTTTCACCTTAATCAAGAGGCTTCTTAATTCATCTTCACTTTCTGCCACATCTGAGACTGTTCATGTTTCTTCAAGCAACCTTAATTCTGACTGCATTCATGTAGCCTGGCATTTCACATGGTGTATTCAGTACATAACTTACATAAATAAGGTGATAATATGTAGCCTTGCCATAGTCCTTTCCCAATCTTAAACTAATCAGTTTTTCCATGATGGGTTCTGTTGTTTCTCAACCTCCATACAGAACTTGTACTTCCTTTGAGGACTTACCACATTTTATTGTGATCCACATAATGAAAAACTTTAGGGTTGTCAATGAAGCAGAAGTAGATATTTTTATGGAATTCCCTTGATTTCTCCATAATCTAGCAAATGTTGGTAGTTTGGTCTCTAGTTCCAGCTAAATGGAATAGTAGATAGAATATTGAACTGAAATCAGGAAAACTGATTTCAGATCTAAACTCAGACATGATCTGTGTGACCATGGGCAAGTCACTTAATTCTGTTAGCCTTAGAAATGGCAAACCATTTGACCAAATGACCTTTGCCAAGTAAACCCCAAGTGGAGTCACAAAGAGTTGGACACTACTGAAATGACTGAACAATAACAATTCTCTGCCTCTTAAAAAAACCAGTCCAAACTTCTCCTAATTCTTGGTTCATATATTGCTTAAGGCTAGCTTCCAAAACCTTAAACATAACCTTGCTGATATGGAAAACGAAAACAATTATTCAGTCATTCAAACATTCCTTGGTGTTGCCCTTCTTTAGGACTGAGATCTAAACTGATCTTTCCTAATTTAATGGCCACTGTTGAGTTTTCCAAATTTGCTGACATATTGAATGCATCACTTAAATGGCATCATCTTTTTAGAGTTATAACTCAGCTGGAAACTCCATCACCCCTTCAGATAATGACGTTCATCTAATGCCTGCTGACCCCACTTCTTTAACCACATATGCACAATCTTCTCATACCCAATTGCTGAGAAATACCAAATTTTATCCCCTTCTTCCTACTTTCTATTCTAGTGTATTTTTTTTTAGATTTTTGGCAAGGCAAATGGGGTTAAGTGGCTTGCCTAAGGCCACACGGCGAGGTAATTATTATTAAGTGTCTGAGACTGGATTTGAACCCAGGTACTCCTGACTCCAGGGCCGGTGCTTTATCCACTGCGCCACCTAGCCGCCCCATCTAGTGTATTTCTTTAACCTCTTTCTTCCCCCTTCCCCTTTTCAACCTTTCAGATTAAAAGCATTATATATTCAGAAAATCTGGAGGTTTGTGTTGATGTTGTAGTTGACTTCTCCATACCTTTGGAAGAGACATCTATTAGAATGTCAGTACAGCTCCTTCCAATGCTTCAATAAATTACCTTTCCAGGTTTGTTTGGATTCATATGTTTGAATTTCAAAGTTCTAGTCTTTTCAACAGAAATGTTTAAAAGTCTTTTATAAAATTTAGAGCTTATTCTCCCCCTCTACCCCCATAACATTATATTTAGTTTGGGGGTCAAGTTTTTAAAAGTTTTGCTGTTGTTGCAATTTTTGGAATATTGTATTACAAGTCATTCTCTGATTTTTAATAGAAGCTTCCAGATCTTGGGTTTCCATTTGATGATACCAATATGAAGGTGCTTTGAGGGTCCTTAGGAGACAAGAATCCTCAAAATAATTCATAGATTAAAAAACCCAGATAATATTGAACTCTTTAGATTACCTGACTTATCTTTTATCCTAGATTCTGACTCGATTAATTTTTATTGGTATTTAATCAGAGACTATTTTATAATATATAACTTCAAGTTTCATTTTAAACTTAGAACAGCTGAGTAAGAAAAAGAAGACAAAGCACTGAAGGCAAAATAAATAAGTTGATAAAAATTAAAATGAAATAGCTGTCTAATTTATTTGACAGTCTCATAGATGTAATCTCAAGAAATGCCTTTTCCAAATCACTACCCTAGAAAAAAAGCAAACCACAACTATCCAAAAACCCATGGAGAGTCTGGCCAACAGTTCTTTTAATTTTTTACAGAGCAAAATGGTTAGGTCATCATTATTTTCATTACAAAAGGATTCACTACAGGATTCCTATTAATAGCTCCAGTGTAGTCTCTAAACTTTTATGATCACATAGGTGCCTATTAGTTTAAAAAGAGAGAGAAGCAAATGAAAAAGTGTGTGTGTGTGTGTGTGTGTGTGTGTGAGAGAGAGAGAGAGAGAGAGAGAGAGAAATAATATTTAAATTACATATAGATGATGCATTAGATAAAATTCTGGGTTTGAAGTCAGGAAAACCTGGCTTCAAATTCTTCCTTAGACGTTAACTGTGTGATCCTGGTTAAGTCATTTAATCTCTCTCAACCTCAAATGATAAATTTGAAGTCTTTGTCTCTAAGGTCCTTTCTACTTCAAAATTTGTGATCCTATGTATTTACAATGCATAATTCTATTAATTGAGCTAATATGCACCTTAAAGAAATTTAAATATGATGTAATAATGAAACAACCAATATTTAATTTTTATTTTATTTGTTCTCCTTAAAATTTTATTAATTAAAAACATTTCTAGTGAGAGCACTGGGTGTGAATGTGCTTTGTTTCTTCTGAAGAGTCCTGGTGTATTCCTGGGGAATAGAAAAACTAAAAAATAATTGCTTGTCTAATTTATTTGATTGGTGCAACTAGACAAACAAGGAATTTATTTAGGAAAAGGAATTTAAAGTATAACAGTCAATAAACACCATTTATCAGAATAAGTCATATTTCTCTTGAATATAGAGATTCATCATCAATATAAGGCAAAAAGAAGCAAAAGTGAATTTTCCTTATTTCAAATCAAAAAATGTTTTTAATATAAATTATACAAGTTTTATTTTCACATGTAAGAGATTTGTTATGTGGCCATTTTAGTTGCTGAAGGGAAACAGAAAAATAACATTTATGTAAAGAATACAGATAAAATCATCTTGAAAAGAAACATAGACCTCAGATCAAAATGTTTAAGAAATAGACTGTTTTGAAGATTAGAGAAATCTGTGCCTTAGATAAAAGGGACTTGGATGAAAGGACTTGGAACTGTTTGAAGATAATCTTGCAGGGGTGAGCTGAGTAGGTGTATGTGTTTTGCTCATGTAAGTTGTGTTCCCATAGGTGTGTCTAAATGAAGCTTGCTGAGAATTGTGTGGCAGGTGAACGATGAAATGACTGGGGAAAACAAAGGTTTGGTCTTCCAAGCATTTCAATTTATTAAGCAATGCATTCCAATTGCCTAACAAAGCAAGACCAGGCCTCCTCAGCTTAGGTGCGAACCCCAAATATAAAGGGAAATAGATATTTAAACATCAAAATCAAATAAGACCATTTAATTAAAAGGAGATAATTCAACATTAGGTAATCTGATTCCTAATTGGACAAAAGATTAGGGACTTTTCAAGTTGAGAGGAGACCAAATAGGTACAATTTCCCTGAAATCAAAAAAGGAGGTGTTTCTTTGTGTCTGTACACAATGGAAGGAACAAGGTATCAATAACTGATTGATAAGTGTGGGGCCAGTTTTCAGATAAGACATATGGGCAGCTTGAGATGTATAATCATGAGAAAACTCCTTGCAGCAATCTGTTGATGCGACCTGACTTTTGGTCAGCATAACCTAGGTTCTTGGTTAAGTAGTAGATAGAGGTGGTTCAGCTTTCCAACCCTTCTTGTCTAGATTCAAACATTCCCACAGTATTTTCTCCCAGTTTCCACACTTGATAAACTTTTCTCACAAGGCAGAATTTGAACTAGATCCATAATTGAAGAGAAATAGAAATGAGCTAGCTCCAGAACTGAGTCACAAGACAGAGTTAGTATAGTTCACTCATTTCCCACGATTAACCTCTTGTCCTAATCTCCTCAATTCCCTTATTATGAAAAGATATCTCTGAAATATTAACCATTATTTCCAAAGTGCTGTTTTGTAAAGCAAGATTTTATTTTGATTTTTACAATTTTCCCCCCATTCTTGCTTTCCTCCCTCCACCCCCAACAGAAGGCAGTTGTTTCTCTTTACATGGTATCCATGGTATACAGTGATCTAAGTTGAATGTGATGAGAGAAATCATATCCTTAAGGAAGAAAATAAAGTATGAGATACCAAAATTACATAAGATAACGAGTTCCCCCCACCACCAATTGAAGGTAATAGTCTTTAGTCTTTGTTCAAACTCCAAAGTGCTATTTTTTTATTTCAACCTTGAAGGGAGCAGGAAAATAGAGCCCTTAAGTTAATCCACTCAGTTTTCCTCAGAGAAGTGATATTGGACCAGCATTATATCTTCCCTTCTCCTTCAAAATTACTATAGTCTAAGAGAAATTATTTTTCACAATCAAGCTGCTTTTACAGTCATTATCCCTTAATATAGAAGGAATACCCCAAACTATCTCCAAAGGTTTGATTCCCTATGAAATGCTCAGTCACAAAAGCATTATAACAGAGTGAATAGCAAATAAACCCATTTATTCAAGCTTATAGCAAACAGAAATGAGAGACATTATATAAGTTAGAATATATTAGATAATACACAGAATAAATGAGTGCTCAAACTGTTAAAGAAATATCTTGTCTCAATAGACAGCATTATTTATATTGGGAAGCTAGAATGGGCCCCAGTTATAGGGAGAGGAGCCAAACATTAAACTGGCAAAAAAAGCAAAGGATATTGCCTCCAAGTTCAGCTCGGTGCTGGAAAAAAGCTGCTGACTGAAGGAGAGGAAATGGCTTCTATAAGTCAATATGTTGAAGGCAAATCCAATTGATCTTTGTTATGAAAAAGGGGAAAGATTTTGGTAATTTTTGGAAATATTAAATCAGTTTGACTATGATAGAAACACAATTAAGCCTTGTACCAGGTTATCTTCCCAGTTATCAACTACAGAAATCAAGGAAAGGTTCCTTTAGATGGTTCATACTTGGGAACAGAAAACCAGCAACACTCTGTTAATTTTAGTGTCATATCAGACAAGACCATTACTTAGTGAAACCATGGAGTAAGAGACCCTTTCAGACAATCTGGTGGAAGACTGACATTATCATGTACAAATGAAGAAGGAGAAAATATAGATTTTGTTATAATTATGGCTTAGATGGAAAAAAAAAGATATGTGTCCTGGAATGAATTTTTGCATGTGAGAAGCAGACCACCAAATAGTCACCTTCTGAAAATAGACCTAGGGCCAATAATGGAGGTCATTATGGATCCCTAACTCATACTCATTGTGATCCCAAACTACCTCATACTCTATGAAGTTACCTTAAGTTGATGCACGAAAACGGGGAAAATTTATTTGCTGTTAAAACTGTACATGAATACTAAGTGGTACTGTGAATAGAGTGCCAGGCCTGGAATCAAGAAGACTCATTTTTGTGAATTCAAATCCATCCTCAGACACTGAGTTTCTCAACAGTAAAAGGAACTGGAGAAGGATATGGCAAACCATGTTAGTATCTTTGCCAAGAAAACACCAGATGGGATCATGAAGCATCAGACACAGGTGAAATGACTCAATGACAACAAAAATAATGATAATTAGCTAGTGATACATTTTTAAATGGTAATCAAGGTAAGAATTTTCACTTGCAGGAAATGGCATTTTTTGCCTTCTAATTATAATTCTTGCTTTTTCACTATTGTTTAGTAAATGTTTCATGTTTGATTCAAAAATATCAATGGGATTAATTTTATATAAATAAGAATCAAACTGTTAGGAAGTACATTTGTTAGTTGTCAGAATCTTCCTCTCTCTCTCTCTCTCTCTCTCTCTCTCTCTCTCTCCCCCTCTCCCTCTCTCTCTCCTCTAATATTATTCTCAAGGGTTCAATTCTCTTCCTCTAGGGAAATCCCCTCCATGTGCCAGAATAAATCTAGGTTGTTGTAAGTGATCCACCCCATGAGGAGTGGAGAGAGGTTGTGTATGACATAGTAGATGCCATACTCAAGCAACAAGTGTCTACTATGTCCATACAGTAGAGCATATGTAGAGATAGGCATGTGCCTTGCTCCTTTTTGGTGGGACCTCTTTCATAAAGTCATGTACCACCATAAGTTTCTCATTGGTTTCCAATCTTTCCCTAATGTTTACAATGGGAATGGACATATGTCCAAGAGGATTAGCCACTGAGCAGGAAAAATCTCTCATCAATAGACTTTAAAAGGAGAGACAATTTCTGTTTCCAATCTTCTCTTCTTCTTCTCTTCTGAACCCCAAGGCTTGTGATTCCTCCAGCTCCTCTTTAGTTTTTCTATAAAAGAAAAGGATATTTCTCATTTCTTCATTTCCTGACAACTAAACTTATTACTTCAACATGCATGAGGATGCACTTTCCTATAGTAGTCTGACACTGGAGCTCAAAGTTCTAGATGCCTCTTCTGTTTCACATCTCTAGGTTCTTCTTAATGGATGATATCATATCCTATTCTCTCCTTCCTATCTGGATATTTCAATTATGTTTTTGTATTAGTCTTAAGAGCAGAAATTTTGGTTTTTGAAAGGACTATAGAGTATAGGAAGAGAGATGTAACAATCCTGGAAAATGGAGAAAAATTGGAAAGGGTTTTAAATCCTTGACAAAGGAGTTTATATTTGATCCTAGAATCAACAGGCAGTCAGTAGAGTTTATTGAATATGGATGCTACATAGTCTGGCCTGAACTCTACAAAAATTATTTTGACAGATTTATAGAGTATGGAATAGAGTAGGGAATAGAGATCAATTGGAGGCCCATAACAAGAGTCAAGGAAAAAGGGGTTAAGATTGGTATCTGTGTGAATGGAGAGAAATAGGTGCATTTGATGGATCTAGAGATAGAAAAAACAAGATTTGGCAGCTGCTTAGATAAGCTGAAGGAGTGAATATTAGGAGTTGAGAATAATACCAAGGTTCCACACCTGGAAGACTGGAAGAATGATATTGTCCTTGGGAGAAATAGGAAAGTTTGGGAGTCATTTGTAAAGATATTGTAAGAAAACATCCTATGCTAATTGCAAATTAGTATTTAGATCATCCTAATGAGATCACATGAGCAACTTAGCCATTTTAAGTCACCTGAGAATCTGACGTAAGTCTTTGTGAATTAAAAGAACTTGAAAAGATCAGAGGGCAGTCAGTACAAAGGAGTTGAACCAAGTCATCTCTAAGACCCATCTGAAATATGATTCAATTTTTTTATAATTGACAAAATTTTAAGAAATGTTAAGAAAACAACTATTTTAATAAAAGTAAAATAGAGGTTCTAGATTTTAGTCATAATGAAGGTCCCCACAGCCCAACTTTTATGAAGAAATGTCCCTGAATGGGGAGGGGGAGGTAATCTCTGTAGTCAAATGAGAGTATCCAGTTATTTGTTTGCATAGTTGGTAATACTGACTACCAACCAAGTGAGTGGTTCACCTTACTAGTCACATCAAGGTCTCTTCACCACTGGCAATAGATATGAATAATTGTTGAGTCCTTCCCACTTGGGGGTGGGATCCTGGAAATAAGGAGAATATCCTATTTTCTCTCCTTTGAAGGATGATGATTATAATGTTTGTCCTTCATTCTTGAACAAGACCATGACATTAGGGAAGGTAACATAATGATAAGCACATGAACTGGATTTGAGTGAAGGGGGGGTGTGCTAAGTCACCAGTCTCATTTTCTCATCGAGAGCCATCTTATCAAGAGGCCAGATATGAATCAGTGACTGGAAATGGCACTGGATGGGAGGTAATCAGGTTAAGTGACTTGCCCAAGGTCACACAACTAGTACATGTCAAGTGTCTGAGACTGGATTTGCTGCATCACCTGGCTGCTCCCTCCTCTAGATCTCCTTCTAAATATCTAGTCACCTTAAACAGATAGCACATCTTTTGATCTATTCACTTGATATTCAGCGGTGATGAGTCAACCCTTCTACCTCTACACATCATTGAGGACTGCTAGGTCAGATAATCTGACCTAAAGAAACTAGAAACAGTTTTGCAACTAGGATGCAATCTCCCCTCTATGTTATCTGACCCTCTCCCCCTCCTTTCACTTCAGTCCCACCACCTTTTGTCTAATATATGTTACAGAACCTACCTCACTGTCAGCTCTTCCTGGCTATGATTATTGACCAGTTCTAGGAAATAACAATGTCAAACAGGGAGAGAACCCTCATCTTTCTCATCACAAATAGCAAGAAACAAAAATTTCTCTTTGGTTTATCTCTTTATGTTCATGGTAATTTTTTAAAGGTTGACAATTTGATAAGAAAAGAATACTTCTCACTTTTTCCTTAGAGTTCAGTAGTGATTGATTGATTGCCTGATGGCTTAGCTTCTGGCTGTTTACTTTTTCTCCAGTGTGTAAAAGAAGATTCTACCTATTTTTTTTTCAGGAAGAACCTTGCTTTTTTAATTGGTCACCCTGTTCACAGTGTAGATTAAATTTGGGAATGATTTACCCCAGAGATGAAGGTAAGACTCAGGTTCTGAGAAACAAGTCCTTTGTTTTGCCTATAGCATGACCCTAAATCCATATTTCTAAATCTCTTTGTTAACACAGACAACACAGGGTCCAAAATCTATGCCTCCCCAAAAAAAGTCCACGAGAGTTTGTCAAAACCAAAATGTTAGCCTCCTTTTCCCCCTCTTGTATGATGTCATTTGTTTAACTCAAATGAACTTCTTGCCATTAAAAATGGGGAAATACATTTTTTTCAATGCTATTTGAGCCAGTTTTGAGGTCTTGTGGACGGAAATCTCCTGATTATTTGGTTGAAATGATTCATGTAGTAGGGCAGTCTGAGGAATGACCTTTATCTTGTCCTTGCCTTTATTTTTCTTTTCTCGATGGAAACTAATCATTTGAGGTTGGCAACATGCATTGAAAAATCCTTTTCAATGAATTTTTTCCCATATTCTACTACTTCAGTCCAAAGACCTTCAGCCTTAGGCTATTTTCCAAAGACACCTCACACAGGCTTTTTTAGTTAGTCAGAAATTATAGTAAGCCCCAGTTTGTGGTTGGGTTGACCTAGGATCCATTGCATTTCTGTCAAAAAAACAGATAGGGTTACAGTTTACTTCTGACTAGGAGGAAAGGTTTATAGTCATGAAAACATTGGCCCTAGATTTCACACACTGGAGGATCCCTATGAATGAAGCTAGACAAGCCAACTGCCATGCCTAAACTCCATGCAAACGACTATCTGAAACTGCTGAATTCTTGGGTATTGGAAACACCATGGTTTTTTTATCACAGTCCCTCCATGCAGTGCTCCTTTCAGCAGACAGGATGGCTGGTTTGGTTAACCACACACACACAAATAAAATAAAACAGTTGTGCTTTTTCCTGATGCTCCAAGAATGTCCATAAGTTAAGAATAATGACAAGATCCAAGAGCAAATGACCATCCTGTCACAATATACAATGTCTTATTCGTAGGAAAGATGCAATAAACCCACTGAACAATGACTAGAGATGAGATGGTCATGACATTGACTTATTCTATGCTGGGGGTGGGTAGGTAATGATAAAGACATAACTGTTCTATAATAGTCCATAGGAACCAATTCCAAAGATCTGGTTAAGATTTCTAACAACCACAAATATTTATCCTATTCATCCAAGCTGTTCTCAATGTGCCAAGTCAGCAATTTACTATGGAATACCATCTCATTACCTAAAGAAGTGTTTATTTTGATTGACTAAACATAGAACAAATATATTGAAGTTTAGGGGGAATACCATCAAGCCAAGTATAACTAATTACAGATGGATTTGGACTCCTGGACCCTCATATTACATCTCCCACTCAACTCCCTCCCCTATGAACTCATCCCCTTAGTCCATAAGAATCTTATGCTCAGTTCAAGGACTGCTAAAAGTGAAGTCTATTCTCCCTTTCTTTTGGTTTTATTACCTTTCCAGCAAGATAGAGCCAGAAAATAAAGGAAAGCCCTTTATTATCATCATTATTTATTGGTTATCTTTATGAAATGTGATTAAACTTTGTGGGGTTTTAAATTTTTAAATTTTAAATTTTATTATTTCCAATTATACATAAAACAATTTTTAACATTTTTAAAAAAATTTTGGAGTTCCAAATTCTCTTTCTTGTTTCCCTCCTCACTGAGAAGGCAAGAAAGTTGATACTGATTATACATGCACAGGTATGCAAAACATATTTCAGTTTTAGCCATGCTGCAAAAGAAAAAACAGAGTGAAACAAAGCAAAAGTAAAAACTAAAAAGCAGGACTTCCTGGGTGGAGCCAAGATGGTAGAGTGAAGCTAGGTAGCTCCTAGAGCATTTTCCAAAACAATTTTAAATGAAGCCTCTAAACAGACTCTAAAGTGATAGAACCCACACACAAAAAAAAAGAGTAAAACAACTTTTCAACTCAAGATATCTTGGAGGAACTTCAGAAAATGTCTGTCTCACATGGGCAAAAGGGGAATGTAGACCAGCATAGGCAGGAGGGCTGGAAAGTCATTGGGAGGCTATTAATCATAGCATTGCTCAGGTCCCAGCTCAGCAAACTAGTTTTATAGCAGGCCTACAATGAGGGTCCCAACCCCAGTTCAGAAGGCAAAATTTGAGCCCAGGGATGCTGGTACAGCAGGAGGGTTGAGCTACTCCAAGGCAGGGATCAAATAGCACATGGAATATCAGAGCAGAAATTTATGGACCAAACACCAAGACACCCAACACAAAAAGCTTGGGACTATACCCTTCTTGCCCCAGGAGCAGAGCTCAATTATCAAAATGAATAAAAAACAAAAAGTGTGCTAACTATAGAAAGCTATTATTCTGCTAGGAATGATAAAAATACTATCTCAGAGGAGGAAAGCAGCAACAAAATGCCCATATATGATGCCTCAAAGGAGTTACTGAACTGGTTTCAAATCCAAAAAGTCCTCTTAGAAGAGCTCAAAAAGGATTTTTAAAAACCAATGAAGAGGGACTTCCGGCCAAGATGGCAGAGAGAAGACAGATACAGTTCTAAAGTCTCCTGATCTTTCCCCATCTATCACATGAAACAAACCTCTTAAAAGAAATCTGACCCACAAAACCCAGAAAGAAAAGCCAGGAGAAAGAACATCTACCTCAGGATTTGTCTCCAGCAGCAGCATTGGCTGAATTCGGGCGGGTGAACCTGGGCTCAGAGGGAGGATGAGCCCCAGATCAACCAGATTAACAGCTGAATTGGAGACAGGAGTCTGAGGGCCTGAGAGCCAGACCTGCTGGATCAGCAGTGGGGCTAGACGGCAGGGGCTTGAATCAACTAGGGAGTAGAGGCACTAGTGTTGGTGCCGTCCCCCAGGACCTTGGTGGGGGGTGAGAGTTCCAGAGCAGGAGAGCTGTGGACACCATCCCTGGGCAACTCTGGTCTGAGGAACTCAGAGAACCAGACCAGCTGAGGAATAACCTCAGGCCAGGGTAAAGCACACCATTGATTGAAGGCAAAAGAATTCAATAGCTCCAACTCCTCCCTTCAAGCAAAGGAAGAAGGCCTCAATCAAGGTCACAGACACTCCAGAGAAAGCAACCAATACCTCCTACTGGCCAGCCAGAGAAACTGCACTCAGTGAGTAAAGCCTTTAGTGATCCCAAGCCCCTGTGAATCAGCCCCTCCCCAACTCAAGCTCTTAGCAAAATGAAGAAGGGTCAGCGGAAAGGTGGATCCATAGAAAAATTCTTGGAAGGGAAAGACCCTAACACAGAAAGACCTGGAACCTCTGAGGAGAATACGATCTGGTCTTCAGCACAGAAAGACTTCCTTGAAGAAATAAGGAAGGAGCTTAAAAATCAACTGGAAAATTTGGGAGAGACAATTAATACCTTGCAACAAGAAAACAAAACCTTAGAAAGTACAATTGGACAAATACAAAAGGAGACTAAATCTCTCAGATCATCAATTGGACAATTACAAAATGAGAATAATTCTTTCAGATCCTCCATCGGGCAAATGCAAAAAGAAAATAATTCTCTCAAAACTTCAATTGGTCAAATGGAAAGCTCTTTCAAAAGTAGAATTGACCAATTAGAAAAAGAGTTGCAAAAGGTTAATGAAGAAAACTCTTCCTCCCAAAAAAGAATGGAGTCTACAGAAACTAATGACTCCATGAGACAGCAAGAGTCAGTTAAAGAAAATCAAAAAATAGAAAAAAATAGAAGAAAATGTAAAATACCTCATCAACAAAGCCACTGACCTCAGGAATAGATCGAGGAGGGGCAACCTGAAAATTATAGTACTTCCTGAAAACATTGAAGAGAAAAAAGCCTGGACTTAACATTACAGGATCTAATGATGGAAAACTGCCCTGATATCATGGAAGTGGAGGGCAAAGTAGTTATTGAAAGAGTACATCGATCCCCACCAGAAAAAGAACCTAAAGGGAAAATACCAAGGAATGTTGTGGCCAAATTCCAGAACTATCAAATAAAAGAGAAAATCCTGCAAGCAGCCAGAAAGAAACAATTTAAATATCAAGGAGCTGCAGTAAGGAGAAATCAATAAAATCAAAGCAAAAAAAAAAACTATTGAATTAATAAATAAAACCAAAAGTTGGTATTATGAAAAAAACCAATAAAATTGATAAAGCTCTGGTCAATTTGATTAAAAAAAAGAAGAAAACCAAATTGCTAGTATCATAAATGAAAAAGATGAACTCACCACCAATGAGGAGGAAATTAAAGTAATAATTTGAAATTATTTTGCCCAACTCTATGCCAATAAATTTAATAATCTAAGTGAAATGGATGAATATTTATAAAAATATAAGTTGCCCAGGTTAAATGAAGAAGAGATTAAATGCCTAAACAACCATATCTCAGAAAAAGAAATTCAACAAACCATAATTGAACTCCCTAAGAAAAAATCTCCAGGGCCTGATGATTCCCAAGTGAATTCTACCAAACATTTAAGGAACAATTGGTTCCAATTCTATATAAACTCTTTGGAAAAATAGGGAAAGACAGAACTCTGCCTAACTCTTTCTATGAAACCAATATGGTGCTATTACCTAAACCAGGAAGAGTTAAAACAGAGAAAGAATATTATAGACTTATTTCCCTAATGAATATAGATGCAAAAATCTTAAATAAAATCTTAGCAAAATGATTACAAGTTATCACTAGGATAATACATTATGATCAAGTAGGATTTATTCCAGGAATGCAGGGTTGGTTCAATATTAAGAAAACTTTTAGTATACTCAATTATATCAACAACAAACCTATCAGAAATCATATGATCATATCAATAGATGCTGAAAAAGCTTTTGACAAAATACAGCATCCATTCCTATTAAAAACACTAGAGAGTGTAGGAATAAATGGACTGTTCCTTAAAATAATTAGCAGTATCTATCTGAAACCATCAACAAGCATTATATTCAATGGGGAGAGGCTAGAGGCATTCCCAATAAGATCAGGGGTGAAACAAGTGTGCCCATTATCACCACTACTATTCAATATTATATTAGAAATGTTAGCGTTAGCAATTAGAGAAGAAAAAGAAATTGAAGGAATTAGAATTGGGAAGTAAGAGACAAAACTCTCACTCTTTGCAGATGATATGATGGTCTACTTGGAAAATCCCAGGAAAACATCCAAAAAACTACTGGAAACAATTAGCAATTTTAGTGAAGTCACAGGTTATAAAATGAACCCTCATAAATGCTCAACTTTTCTATATATGTCTAGCAAGATACAGCAGGAAGAGCTAGAAAGAGAAATCCCATTCAAAGTAACCTCAGACAATATAAAATACTTGGGAGTCTATTTGCTAAGACAGACTCAGAATGTTTTTGAAAACAATTATAAAACACTTCTCACACAAATTAAATCAGATTTAAAAAACTGGGCAAATATCAACTGCTCATGGATAGGTAGAGCTAATATAATAAAGATGACAATTCTACCAAAACTAAACTATCTGTTTAGTGCCCTACCAATCAAAACTCCAAAAAATTACTTTAATGAGTTAGAAAAAATTGCAAGTAAATTCATATGGAGAAATAAAAAGTCAAGAATTGCCAGGAGCTTAATGAAAAAAAGTGCAACAGAAGGTGGCTTAGTACTACCTGATCTAAAATTATATTATAAAGCATCAGTCATCAAAACTATTTGGTATTGGCTAAGAAATTGAGTGGTGGACCAGTGGAATAGATTCGCTGTAAAAACAGGAGATGATTATAGTAATCTGCTGTTTGATAAACCCAAAGAGTCCAGCCATTGTTATAAAAACTCCCTCTTTGATAAAAACTGCAGGGATAGGGGCGGCTAGGTGGCGCAGTGAATAGAGCACTGGCCTTGGAGTCAGGAGTACCTGGGGTCAAATCCGACCTCAGACACTTAATAATTACCTAGCCATGTGGCCTTGGGCAAGCCACTTAACCCCATTGCCTTGCAAAATCTAAAAAAAAAACTGCTGGGATAATTGGAAGTTAGTATGGAAGAAACTTAGATTAGACCAACACCTAACACCCTTTACCAAGATAAGATCCAAATGGCTACAGGACTTAGACATAAAAAAAAACAATACTATAAGCAAATTAGAAGATCAAGGACTAGTTTACCTGTCAGATCTATGGAAAGGGGAACAGTTTATCACTGAGGAAGAGTTGGAGAACATCACCAAAAACCAATTAGATGATTTCAATTACATTAAATTTAAAAGCTTTTGCACAGATAAAACCACTGTGACCAAGATCAAAAGAAATGTAGTAAATTGAGAAACAATCTTTACAACTAATGATTCTGACAATGGACTCATTTCTAAAATATACAAAGAACTGAGTCATATTTTTGAAACAAAAGGCCATTCCCCAATTGACAAATGGTCAAAGGATATGCAAAGGCAATTTACAGATGAGGAGATCAAAGCAATTCTTAGCCATATGAAAAAATGCTCTAAATCATTAATTACTAGAGAAATGAAAATTAAAGTTTCTCTGAGGTACCTCACACCTCTCAGATTGGCCAATATGACCAGAAAGGATAATGATCATTGTTGGAGGGGTTGTGAGAAATCTGGGACATTCTTGCACTGTTGGTGGAGCTGTGAACTCATCCAACCCTTCTGGAGAGCTATTTGAAACTATGCCTGAGGCACAACAGAAATGTGCATACCCTTTGACCCAGCAATACTGGGTCTATATCCTGAAGAGATGGGGGAAAAGGGTAAAAACATTACTTGTACAAAAATATTTATAGCAACCCTGTTTGTGGTGGCAAAGAGTTGGAAATCAAGTAAATGTCCTTCAATTGGGGAATGGCTTAGCAAACTGTGGTATATGTATGTCATGGAACACTATTGTTCTATTAGAAAGCAGGAGGGATGGGAATTCAGGGAAGCCTGGAGGGATTTGCATGAACTGATGCTGAGTGAGATGAGCAGAACCAGAAAAACACTGTATACCCTAACAGCAACATGGGAGTGATGATCAACCTTGAAGGACTCACTCATCCCATTGGTGCAACAATCAGGAGCAATTTTGGGCTGTCTGCAAAGGAGAGTGTCATCTGTATCCAGATAAGGAGCTGTGGAGTTTGAACAAAGTTCAAGGACTATTCCCTTCAATTTAGAAAAACAGATATCTTATTGTCTGATCTTGTTACTTCTTAGACCTCTTGTCTCTACTCTAAGGATATAATTTCTCTCTCATCACACCCAGTTTGGATCAAGATACAACATGGAAACAAAGTAAAGACTGACAGATTGCTTTCCATGGAGGGGTGGGGGGGAGGGAAGTAAGATTGGGGGGGAGGGAATTGTAAAACTCAAATAATATCTTTAATAAAAATTAATTTAAAAAAAACAAAGAAGAGAGGAAAAAGTAAAACTGTGGAAAAGAAGTGAAATTGATGCAAGAGAATTATGAAAGATTGACTGAAAAAATCTTTAAAAGTTAAATTAGTCAACTGGAAAAGGAAAACAACTCCCTTCAAAGTAAAAGTGACTAACTGGAAAAGGAAAGAAAACTCATCTAAAAGAAAAATTAACCAATTGGAAAAGGAAAACAACACAATGAAAAGCAAAACTGACCAACCAGAAAAGGAAACACAAAAGCTAACCAAAGTAAATGAAACTCTAAATATTAGAATTGGACAAAAGAAAACTAATGACTATGAACTCCAAGATTCCATCAAACAAGACCAAAGGACTGAAAAAAAAAGAAAAAAAATGTTAAGTACCTCTAAGGAAAAATAATCAACCTGGAAAAAAAGATTCAAAAAGATAATTTCTGAATTCTTTGTCTACCTGAAAGTCACAATCAGAAAAATAACCTGAACAACATCTTTCAGTTAATCATGAAAAATTGACCTAATGTCCTCGATTAAGAGCACTAAATAGTTCTTGAAAGAACCAATCAATCATCCTCAAAAAGAGATCCCAAAATAAAAATTCCAAGGAATAGCAGATTTCAGAATTATTGCCTAAAGGAGAAAATACTTCAAACTGGCAAAAATACAGCAATCTAAATGACAGGAAGCCACAGTAAGGATTACTTAGAATTTATCAGCTTCAACATTAAAGGATCAGAGGGTCAACAATATGATATCCTGGAATGTAAAGAACTTGGATTACATTGAAGATTCAACTACCCTGTAAAAT
Organism: Macrotis lagotis; assembly: GCF_037893015.1. Taxonomy (NCBI): domain Eukaryota; kingdom Metazoa; phylum Chordata; class Mammalia; order Peramelemorphia; family Peramelidae; genus Macrotis; species Macrotis lagotis. The sequence continues at coordinate 94,882,217 of NC_133663.1, forward strand.
TCAGCATATTTTTTCAGGGGAAAAATGCACGTGCAACAAAATAGAGGACTTTCAGACTTATCTGATAAAAGTACCAGAACTGAACAGAAAATTTGACCTTCAAATACAAGACTCAAGAGATGTATAAAAAAGATAAATGGGAAAAGGCAAAAAGTGTTAGTAAATAAGAAAAACTGTCTACATCTCTACATGGGAAGATAATATTTGGAACTCTTGAGGATTGTTTTTCTCTTAGGACAGCTGAAAAGAGCATACTTAAAGACAGTGGGTATAAATTGATTATGATGTGATGATACTTTAGCTCTTGAGAATTGTATTTCTAATGGAACAGCTGAAGGGAGCATATTTGGACAGAGAGTGTAGGTATGATGTGATTATATTTATAACCTTTGAGAATAGTACATGTATATTGACAGTTGAAAGGAGTATACTTTGATAGTGGGTATGGGTACAAGGCAAGCATAAAACAAGCAAGACATTAAAAAAAGATTATACTGGGAGAAGAAGGCAGAGGCATTAGAGGATAAGTAACATCACATGAAGAGGCACAAAGGACATTATAATAGAGGGAAAGAAGAGGGGATGTGAGCATTGTGTAAATTTTAGTTTCAACAAATTTGATTCAAAGACAGAATAACATGTATTATCAATTGGGTTTAGAAATGTATTCTATCCTACAGGGAACTAGGAAGGGAAAGTGGAAAGAAAGGAAGGAGTGATAAAAGGGAAGAGGAAAATAAAAGTAAAAATTAAAAGTAAAAGAGAAAAGGCAAAAGAAAAGGAAAGGGGGCTGATAGAAGAGAGAGTAGATTGAGGAGGCAGGAGTAAGAAGTAAAACATTGGTGAGGAGAGATAAGGGCAAAGTAGAGAGAAAACTACAGAGGGAAGATAGAACCAAGAGAAATACAGAGTAGTAATCAGGAAGCCTACTATAAAATAGGAGAGAGAAGAGTGGAAAATACTACAATGAAGATGTTGTTTGTCCTTCATTCTCAAAGAAGACCAAGACAACATGGGAGATTATGCCATGACAAGTACATGAATTAGATGTCAGTGCTAGGTTACCAGCTTTACTTTCTCCCCCAGAGCCATCTGGATCCAGTGAAAGATACAAATCAGGATGACTAGAAATGACCCTGGATATGAAGCAATCAGGGTTAAGTGACTTGCCAAAGGTCACACAGCTAGTATATCAAATGTCTGAAGCCAGATATGAACTCCAGTCCCTCTGACTCCAAGGCCTGTTGCTGTATCATCAGTACCACATAGCTGCCCCCAAAACTACAATATGTTGTTGACAAGAAACAATTTGAAGCAGAAAGATATGCACAGGCTGGAGCAGAAAATATTATGCTTTGGCTGAAGTTAAAAAAAAAAAGAAAGCAGGGTAGCAATCCTGATCTCCAACAAAGCAAAAGCAAAAATTAGGTCTAATTAAAAGGTCTAAGAAAGAAAACTATATCTTCTTAAGGTACCACAGGTAATGAAGTAATAACAATAATAAATATGTTTGCAGGGGCGGCTAGGTGGTGCAGTAGATAGAGCACTGGTCCTAGAGTCAGGAATACCTGAGTTCAAATCCGGCCTCAGACACTTAATAATTACCTAGCTGTGTGGCCTTGGGAAAGCCACTTAACCACATTTGCCTTGCAAAAACCTAAACAAAAAAAAAGAAAAACAAAAAAAAAAACATGTATGCACCAAGTGATATAATAACCATATTCTTGGAAGAAAAGTTAAATGAATTACAGGAAGATATACTGATGGGAGACCACAACCTCCCTATTTCTGAATTAGATAAATCTAACCACAAAATAAACAAGAAGAAAATTAAGAAAATGAATAGAATTTTAGAATATATGCTAGATAGGCTAGAACTCTGGAGAAAATTAAACAGGTATAGAAAGGAATATATCTTCTTCTCTGAAGTACATGATACCTATGCAAAATTGACTGTATTAGGGTATAAAAATCTCATTATCCAAAGCAGAAAAGAAGAAATTTTAAATGTATCCTTTTCATATCATGATGCAATAAAATTACATGTAATAAAGACACAAGGTAAGAAACAAAAAATTAATTGGAAACTAAAAAAAGCTAATTTTAAAGAATGAAAGTATCAAACAACAAATCATAGAAATAATCAACAATTTCATCCAAGAGAATGATAATAATGAGACATCATATCAAAACTTGAGGGATGTAGCCAAAGGAGTTTTTAAGGGAAATTTTATACCTCTAAAGGTTTACATGAATCAAATAGAGGAGGAAAACAATGAATTTGGCAAGCAACTAAAAAAGGTAGCAAAAGAACAAATTAAATAAATACCAAATGAGAAATTCTTAAAATCAAAAGAGAAATTAACAAAACTGAAAGAAAACTATTGAACTCATAAATAAAACTAATAGTTTGTTTTATAAAAAAGCAATAAAATAGATAAACCTTTGGCTAATCTAATTTCAAAAAGAAAGAAAAAAACAAATTACCAGTATCAAAAATGAAAAGAATAAACTTACTGCCAATAAGGAGAAAATTAAAATAATAATTCAGAGCTATTTTGCCCAATTGTATGACAACAAATTACAAAATTTAATACAAAAATGTAAACTACCCAGATTAAGTGAAAAGAAATTGAATAAGTCATTAGTGAATTCTCTAAGAAAAAATCTCCAGGGTCAGATAGATTTAGAAGTGAATTCTAGCAAACATTTATTGAAAAATTAATTCTAGTTCTAAATAAATTATTTGAAAAATTAGGTGAAGAAGGAGTTTTGCCAAATTTCTTTTATGACACCAATATGGTGCTAATACCTAAACCAAGAAGAACCAAAACAAAGAATATTATAGACCAGTCTCCCTAATGTAGATGCAAAAATTTAAAAAAGAGATTTTAACAAGTTATGACTAGGATAATATTCCATGATCAACTAGGATTAATATCACCTTCAATATTAGGAAATATCAATATATCAATATAATTAACCATATTAAATAATAAAATTCATAGAAATCATGATTATCTCAACAGATGCTGAAAAAGTCTTTGACAAAATACAGCACCTGTTCTTATTAAAAACTAGAAACCATAGGAATAATGGAGTTTTCCTTCAAATGATAAGGAGTACCTATCTAAAACCAGCAGCAAGCATTTCATGTAAGAGGGATAAACTAAAAGCATTCCCATTAAGATCAGGAGTGAAACAACAATGCCCATTATCTCCATTATTATTCAAAATTATATTAAGAAATGTCATCTCTAGCAATGAGAGAAAAATAAATTGAAGTAATAGGCAATAAGGAGAGAAAACTCTCACACTTTGCAGATGATATATGGTCCACTTTGAAAACCCTAGGAAATTAACTAAAAACTACTAGAAACAACTAAGAACCTTAGCAAATTAGCAAGATACAAAATAAATCCACATAAATTATAAATCAACCAAGTCCAATTTCAAGAAATAGAAAGAGAAATGTCATTTAAAGTAATTGCAGACATCACAAAATACTTGGGAATCTGCCTCCTAAGACATTTAAACAGCTAAACTCAGAAACTATATGAACACAATCGTAAGAACACTTTTCACATGAATAAAACCAGATCCAAACAATTTGAAAAATGTAAATTACTCATGACTAGACTGAACAAATGCAACAAAAATGGCAAGTCTACCTAAATTAAATTCTAGCAAAATCCATGTGAAGGAATAAAAGAACAAGAATATCAAAGGAATTAATGGGGTGGGGGGAACAAAGGAAGGTGGTCTAGCCATAGCAAATCTAAAACTATAATATAAAGTGGCAGCCATCAAAATTATCTCTTACTGACTAAGAAATAGAGAAATGGATCAGTTGAATAAATAAGGCACAAAAGAAGCAGTAATCAATTACTACAGTAGTCTATTAATTGATAAACCCCAAAATTAGTTTCTGGATAAGAACTCACAGTTTGACAAAAACTGCTGGGAAAACAGGAATATTGTGTGGCAAAAATGAGATATAGAACAACATCTCACTCCCTATACTAATTTAAGCTTGAAATCAAAACATGATTTAGACATAAAGGATAATAACAAGTCACTTGTGAGAATAAGGATATCTGTCAGAACTATGGTGATAGGAGATAAATTGCAAAATGTATAATTTTGATTGCATTAAATTAAAAAGTTTTCCACAAATAAAATGAATGAAAGCAATATTAGAAGGAATGCAGCAAACTGGGAAACAATTTTCACAGCTAGTGTTTCTTTTTTTTTTAGGTTTTTTTTTTTTGTTTGTTTTGTTTTTTGGCAAGGCAATGGGGTTAGCTTGCCCAAGGCCACACAACCAGGTAATTATTAAGTGTCTGAGGCCACATTTGAACTCAGGTACTCCTGACTCCAGGGCTGGTGCTCTATCCACTACACCACCTAGCTGCCCCTCAGCTAGTGTTTCTGATAAAAGATTCATTTCTAAACTATATAGAGAACTGAGTCAAATTTATAAAAATGCAAAACATTCTCTACTTGATAAATACTTATCTATTGTCACAGGAAAAAAATGCTCCAAATCATTATTGATTAGAGAAACAGAAAGTAAAACTACTCTGAGATAATACTTCACACCTATCTGATTGGCTAAAATTACAAAGAAGGAAAATGATCAATGTTAGAGAGGATATGGGAAAACTGGGACATTTAATGCATTATTGGTGGAGTTGTGAATTGATCCAACCATTCTGGAGAACATTTGGAACTTTGCCCAAAGGGCAATAAATCTAGGCCTGGCCTTTGATCCAGAAATATCATTACAATATTTATATCCCAAAGAGATCATAAAAAGGAGGAAAAGGCCTAAATGTCCAAAAATATTTATACCAGTTCTTTTTGTAGGGACAAGGAATTGAAAATTGAGGGGATTCCCATCAATTGAGGAATTACTGAACAAGCTAGGGCATATGAATTTATGGAATACTATTCTGTGAGAAATCATGAGCAACTGGACTTTTAAACATTATCACATTAGCAGCAGATAGTCAACAATGATGTACATAGTTCCTCTCAACAGTTCAGTAATCAAGGATAATCCTGAGATTCCTATTATGGAAAATGCCATCCACATTCAGAGAAAACACTGGATACAGAGAAAAAAATGGAGTCTGAATGCAGAGGAAAGCATGCTATGTTCACTTTTTAAAGCTTCTTTTATGTTCTTTTTCCTTTCTTTTGTTTTTAATTTCTTTCACAACATGACTAATATGGAAATGTGTTAAACATGATTGTATATGTACAACCTTATATCAGATTGCTCATTGTCATGGGGAGGAAGGAGGGAAGGGAAGGTGGTAGAAAAATGTGGAACTCAAAAGCTTGCAAAAGGATGTATGTTGAAAGCTATCTTTGCATGTAATTGGGAAAAATAAAATAATTTTTTAAAGGATGCTTGATTCTGCACTCAAGACCAGTTCTTTATCTGGAAGTGGATAACATTTTGTCATCTTAAATCCTTTAGAATTGTCCTGGATAACTGTAATCCGGAGAATAGTTATTATTCACAGTTGATCATCATATGATATTGTTTTTATGAACTGTGGTTCTGCTCAACTCACTTTGCATTAGTACATATAAATATTACCAGTTTTTTTCAGAAAGCATCCTGTTCATTATTTCTAATAGCACAATAGTATCCCATCACAATCATATACTACAACTTGTTCATTCCCTAATTAAGGGGCATCTTCTCAATTTCCTAGTCTTTGTGATTACCAAAAAAAAGCTGCAGAAACATTTTTGTACATATAGATCTTGGTTTTTTTTAATATCTCTGCTGAGGCAAATGACAAGCACAATTTTATAGCCCTTTGAACATAGTTTGAATATCCTCTACAACATTTGTCATTTTCTTTTTCTGTCAAATTAGCCAATTAGATAGGTGTGAGATGGTACCTCAGAATTGTTTTAATTTACATTTCTCTAATCAATAATGGTTTAGAGAAATTTTTTATATGACTATAGATTGCTTTGATTTCTTCATCTGAAAACTATTCATATCCTTAGATTATTTATCAATTGGGGGATGACTTGTATTTTTATGAATTTTTCATAGTTCTCCATATATTTGAGAAATAAAGCTTTTATCAGAGAACTTTTAACTTTTTCCTCCAGTTTTGTGCATTCCTTCAAATTGTGGTTACATTTATTTTGTTAGTGCAATAAACTTTTTGAACATCAAGTAATCAAAATTATATTACTTTCCATAATGCTTTTTATCACTGGTTTGATCATAAATTCTTCTTTTATCCATAGATCTGACAAAGTAACATAGTTTATGCTCCCCTAATTTGCTTACAATGTCACAATTTATGTCTAAGTCAGGTATTCATTTTGACCTTATCTTGGTATGTGGTATGAGTTTTATATATACCTAGGTTTTATCAAACTTCTTTCCAGTTTTCCCAAAACTTTGGCCATTTTTGCCAAATAATATTTTCTTCTCCCCAAAACTTGGATTTTTGCATTTATCAAGCACTAGATTACTAGGGTTATTTAATTGTTTGAATTGTGTACTTAATCTTTTCTACTGATCTGCTATCCTGTTTCTTAGCCAGACCAAATTGCTCTGATGATTATCATTTTGTAATAGTCTGAGATTTGGTACTGTTAGATTATTTTCTATCACATTTTTTCATTGATTTCCTTCAAATTCTAGACCTTCTATTTTTACAGATAAATTTTGTCATAATTTTTCCTAGCTCTATTAAATATTTTAGAAGTTTTATTAATATAGTACTAAATAAGCAAATCTAACTTAGATAAAATTGTCATTTTTATTGTATTGGCTTATCCTAATCTTGAGCAATTCAAATTTCTCCAATTTCTTAAATCTGACATTATTTGTATAAAAAGAATCTTGTAAATGTGTTCATATATTTCCTGGGTTTAATCTTAGCAGTTTTATTACCAAGTATTTTATGTTATCTGCAGTTACTTTAAAAGGAACTTCTTTTTTTAACTCTTCCTGCTGAACTTGGTTTATAAATGCCCTGCATGAACAATTTTTATGTAGACAACATGTACAGCTGAGAAAAAGGTATGTTGTTCTGTATTCCCACTTAATTTTTTCCAAAATTCTCTTATCTAACTTTTCTAAAATTCTATTCCTCCCTTTAACTTCTTTCTTTTTTATTTTTTGGTTCAATTTATCTAGTTCTGAAAGGGGAAATTTGGGGTCTTCCACTAATAAAGTTTTGCTATCTATTTCCTCCTAGAACTTAATCACTCTATCACCTCCTCCTTCTCATATCCCTTTCCCTTTCTGCCTCCCTGAAAAGTAAGATAAAAATCCTAAAATGAGTATATATGTTACTACATCTTTGAGGTTGGTTCAAGCACTTTCTGACATACACATTTCACCTCTTTTATGTGATATAATTTGCCCTATGCTACCACTCTACCTTATCCCTTCTCCCAGTGCAATCCCTTTTCTCACACCTTCATTTTATCTTTTTGAAATCATTCCATCATAGTCAACTCACACCCATGACCCCTTGTCTACATATGTGTATATATATATATATATATATATATATAGATATAGATATATATTCCTTTTTTACTACAGTAACAATGATAAAGTTCTTAGGAGTTACAAGTATTATGTTCCCATGTAGGAATATAAACAGTTTAATTTCATTGAATCTCTTAAGATTTCTCTTTCCTATTCACATTTTTATGTTTTGGTCTTTGGTATTTGAAAGTCATATTTTCTATTCAACTATGATCTTTTCATCATCAGGATCTTTTCAACATCTTTTTCATTAGGAATGATGGAAAGTTTTCTATTTTATTAAACATCCATTTTTTCCCTCGAAGGATTATATTCAGTTTAGCTGGACAGGTGATTCTTGATTATAATCCTAGCTCATTTGACCTCCAGAACATCATATTCCAAGTCCTCCCATCCTTTAAAGTAGATACTGCTAAATCTTGTGTTATCCTCACTTTGGTTCCACAATATTTTTAATTGTTTCTTTCTGTCTGCTTCCAATATTTTCTCCTTATTCTGGGATCTCTAGAATTGGTTTTAATATTCCTGGAAGTTTTCATTTTGAGATCGTTTTAAGGAGGTGATCAGTGAATTCTTTCAGTTTCTATTTTACTCTCTTGTTCTAAGATAGAGGGTAATTTTCTTGGATAATTTTTTGAAATGTGTCTAGGTCCTTTTTCTTATCTTGGTTCTCTGGCAATCCAATAATTATTCTTTAATTACTTCCCTTTGATCTACCCAGTTCTAACATTTAAGGAATTATTTTTTTTCATTTAATTTTTGTACTTCCCTTTCTAATTTGATCAATTCTACTTTTGAAGAAGTTCTTTATTCATTGAATTTTTGTACTTCTTGTTCCATTTAGACAATTCTGCTTTTATAATTTTTTAAATTTAATTTTTAATTTTTATTTTTTAATTATTTTTTAGACAATTCTGTTTTTTAAGGATACAAATTAGACAAATAAACTAAAGGATTAAAAACATCCCACAAATATATCAACTTGGCCACAAATTAATAACAAATGAATTTTATCTATTCTGTATTCTTTTCTGAGTTCATTTCAAACAACCCACATTTTCTTCTTTCTAAGAAAAAAGGGCTTTGTTTGGTTAAGTGATAATAATTTATCTCTTTTAAAATGTTAGATCCAGTACATGGTAAAAATTCAGGACACTTATGAGCATGCATGAGATAAAAATAACTGAGAAATGTCATTAATTTACCTTATTAATGTATGTTTTCAAGCTCTCTGTCAGCATTATTATAATTTGCTTATATATATATATATATATATATATATATATATATGTATGTATGTATGTATGTATTGCTGGAAAATAGGTGCATTATATTAATGCCTGCTTCTTTTCACCTGAATGATTGTCAAGAGCCTTCAAACAAGTTTACTATTCTGTGTCTCTTCTAAACTCTTTATCAAAAAAAAAAAAAAAACAAATTTCCATTTTTTAAAGAAGTCAATTGATTTTCCAATTATCTGTGAATTTCCATTAGTTAAGAATAATGACATGATTCAGGAGGAACTAATCATTTTGTTACCATGTTAAATGTCATTCATGGAATATTAAGAGTTTATTCATTGAATGGTGACCTATAAGTGGATCAAATACTCCCTAAGCAAAATTCTTCGTTGCCTTCTCCATCTCCATCAAGAAAAAGAATGGAGGGGGTGGAGCCAAGATGGCAGCATGAAGACAGCATTTTCCAGGAACTCCTTCCCCCCCAAAAAAACTCCAAAAGCCATCAAATTATGACTCTAGCTAAAATTTAGAGGGACAGTACTCACAGAAAGACTGAGTGATACATTTTCCCAATCCAAGATAACGTAGAAGTTTTGTGGTAAAGGTGTGTTTCACCAGGACTGGAATTGGGAAAAGCCCCAGTCGCAACACAGCACTGGAACAGCTGGAAGGGGTGGTGGAAGAATTCTGCTACACCAGAATAAGTGTGGAGTGAGGAAGCACTGGCTGCAGAACCTACAGTGTGAATCTGGAGAAAGCAGCCTGAACCTCTAGAGCACAGCCCACAGATGGTAAGGAGGTCAGGGGAGACTGTAGAAATTTCTCTGCTCTCCCTCAGGGTAGGACTCTGCTGTTTGCCCACACTCAGATCCAGGTTGCAGTTTGGACTTTCATACTAAGATAGCAGAGTAGGATTCCTCCTTACAGCTCCAGGGCAGGGAGAAGTGCTGTAGTCATCTACATATCAAAGCACAGGCAAAGAGAACATAAGACCTTGGAAGAATAAAGTTCCCAGTGGGGTGTCCCCCCCAAAAAAAACCCAAAGCCTTGGAAGCGCTATAAATTAGTCTTGGGCTGAGGAAATGAGTAAAGAACAGAAAAAGAAGAATCTGACCATTGAGAATTACTTTAGTCCCATGGAAGATCAAAGCACATACTCAGATGATGACAAAATTGAAGCTTCCATATCGCAAACCTCCAAGAGAAATAGAAAATGGGTTCAGACTTTGGATGGGCTCAAAAAAAAGACTTTGAAAAGCAAATAAGGGAGGTGGAATAAAAATCTGGAGGAGAAATGAAAGTGATGCAGAAAAATCATGAAAATCAACAGCTTGGCGAAAGAAATACAAAAAAATACTGAAGAAAATAATATGTTAAAAACAAGTTTAGGCCTAATGGGAAAAAAGCAAAACAAAAGGTAAATGAGAAGAATGCCTTAAAAAGCAGAATTGGCCAGTTGGAAAAGGAGATAAAAAAAGTTCTCTGAAGAAAATAACTCCTTCAAATGCAGAATATAACTAAAGGAAGCTGATGACTTTGCAAGAAATCAGGAAGAAATAAAACTCTTCCAAAAAAGGCAAAAAAAATTAAAAGAAAATGTAAAATATCTCAATGGAAAAACAACTGACCTCAAAAACAGATCCAGAAGAAATAATTTAAAAATTAATGGGCTACCTGAAAGTCACAACCAGGGAAAAAAGCCTAGGCTTCATTTTGCAAGAAATAATACAGCAATATTGCCCTGAGATCCTAGAAGCAGAGGGTAAAATAGAAATTGAGGGAATTCACCGGTCACTTCCTGAAAGAGATCCCAAAAGAAAAACTTCCAGGAATATTATAGCCAAATTCCAAAACTCCCAAATCAAAGAGAAAATTTTAAAAGCTGCCAGAAACAAACAATTCAACTACTGAGGCTCCATAGTCAGGATTACACAGGATCTGGCAGCATCTACATTGAAGACTCATAGGGATTGGAATATTACAACTGAGAATCAACTACCCAGCAAAACTGAACATCCTCTTTCAGGGAAAAAGATGGACTTTCAAACTTTCCTATTGAAACAACCAGAGCTGAACAGAAAGTTTGATCTCCAAGTACAGGACTCTGGTGAACCATAGAGGGAGTGGATGAGAAGGACTAACTCTGAGGAACTTAATGATATTGAACTGTTTGTTTTCCTTCATGGGAAGAAGATATTGATAACTCATATGAACTTTCTCATTTATAATAATTGTTAGAAGGAACATATATAGACAGGGCACAGGAAGGAGTAGAATATAATGGTATCAAATAGTAAAAAGATGGAGTCAATGGGTGATAAAGGAAAGTATGGGAGGAAGGGGAAGGAGATGAAGAAGAAGAAGCTAAGAAATTTCATGTAAGAGTCAAGAAAAAGCTTTTTCAATGGAGTGGAAAGGGGGAAGACAAGGGGGAATAAGTAAACCTTTATTCTCATCAGAAATGGCTCAGAGAGGAAATAACATACACACTTAATAGGGTATAGAAATCCAACTTATACTAGAGAAAAATGAGAAGAAAAAGATGAGATAAGGAGGAATGGGGGGAGGGAAGGGGGAATAAGTGATAGCATGAGAGGGAAGATTAAGGGAGAGGGTACTCAGATACAACACACTTTTGGACAGGGCCAGGATGAAAGGAGAGAGAGAGAGAGAGAGAATAGAATCAATGAGAGTGGGGAGGAAAAGAATGGAGGGAAATGCAGCTAGTAATAGCAACTGTGGGAAAAATAATGAAGCAACTTCTCTGGTGAACTTATGATAAAGAAAGCAACTCACCCCAGAGACAGAGCCATTGGAATCTAAACACAGACTGAAGTACATTTTATTTTCTCTCTCTCACTATTCTTGAGGTTTCTCATCTTCCTGGGGTGGGGGGGGTATTTTACTCTTATAATAAAATTATTTTAATAATAGTAATAATAGAGGCAGCTAGGTGGTGCAGTGGAGTACCTGAGTTCAAATCCAGCCTCAAACACTTAATAATTACCTAACTGTGTGGCCTTGGGCAAGCCACTTAACCCCATTGCCTTGACAAAAAAAAAACCCTAAAAAAATAATAAATAAAATCCACTTGCAAAAATAAACAAATAAATAAATTATTTTTTAAAAAAAGAAAAAGAATGGAATAATGTGTGGAAAATTCTTTAGCAATAATTTGTAAAAGGATAGTTTCTTACAACTTTGAAAGGGTAATTGTTAATTGATAACTGTTAAATACCATCTCATCAAGAATAATAACCAGTGAGGTATGTGGCATGCATGAGTATGGGGCTGACCTCCCTTTTTTTATTTCTTCTTGTCTCTCTGGATCTTGTTTTGTAAATATTACAAAATTTAAAAGTAGTCTTGGATAATCTACTTAAATGGGAAGCACACTGATTGAAATTTAGAGATTATGGTTGCCAACAGTACCACAACTAACTCTCAAGATGCTAGAGATAACCTTTATTTGTGGAAGCTATATATTAACTACTGACAACACAGTTAACAATACTTCACTGTTTTTTACATTTAAATAAATCAGTCAGGCTAATACCATAACTATTAAAGGTATATGATTTCTTCCTTTTCAGCTTTGTTTTTAGTTTAAGATTAAGTTTAAGATTCAGGTCACATATCTATTTTGAATTTAAGATAGGATATGGTAGGATATGATTTTAAGCATATTTTTACAACTATTTTCCAATTTCCCCAGCAACTTTGTTATCAAACAGGGAAATAACATATATGTATTTAATATTTTTCAGGTTGAAAATCACTGAGTTACTAAGTTTTAATTGTTTCTGACTCTCACTTGTCTAAATTGTTCCAGTGATCTCTATTTTTTTAACCACAAAGTTTTGATGACTGATGATTTTATGAAGTTTAAACTAGTTTTTTCTCCTTTATCTCTGCCTTTTTTCATTATTTTCCCTGAAATTCTAAAACTTATTTTCCTCCAAATGTACTTTATTATTTTATTGAATTCTGTAATGTATCCTTTTTGACATTTTGTTACAGCATCAAAATAGTAAATTAATTTTGATCATATTTTCATTTTCATTATCTTAGCACAGTCTAGTCATGAGTACTATAAAATCCATGAAGTAATGAAGTACTTTGCAATTGAATCTATTCAAGTATTTTGCATGTTTTGCTAGATTGATCTCCATATATTTTGTATATTTGGTAGTTATTTTTAAATAGGATTTCTTTTCTATTATTGCTTCTTTTTTCATTTTGTCATTAAAGAAATGTTGTTATTTTATTGGTTATAGCCAACAATTTTACTGATGCTGTTATCTTAATTAAAATCTAGATTGATTTCCTAGTATTTTCTAGTTAAACTGTTATATAAACAACTAATAAGAGTAGTTTTATCTCTTCTTTCCTTACCTTTATACCATTCTTCTTCTTCTTTTGTTGACAATGCTAGGCTTTCTAGAATTCTATTAAGTAATTATGGGGGAGAGTAGACATTCTTGATTTACTCCTTTATTCACTGCGAAAACTTTTAGTGCAGTTGTCTTGTCTATGATGCTTACTTTTGGTTTTAGACAGATATTTATTATATTAAAAGACTCCTCTATACTTATGCTTTGCAGGTTTTTTAAAAAAACAGAAATGAATGTTCTACTTTGTGAAAGTATTTTTCTACAGTTATTTAAATAGTCATGTGATTTGGAATATGTTTTGGTTTTAGAAGGATTAATTGCCTTAATATTTTCCTAATGTTGAGTCACCTTTGAATCCCTGGTTTAAATCCAAGTTGGCCAAAATGAATTACTTCTTGAGAAGAATCTTTGTAGTCTACTTGACAGAATTTTATTTTAAAATTCTGGATGAATATTCATGAATTATACTGGTCTACAGTTCTCCTATGTTTTAGGTATTAATAATATATTTGGGGACTTCTGGGTCACATCAACAAAATGGAGGATCCCATAATCTCTCAAATCTTTCCAAAACAGAAATTATTTACCAAAGATAAAGCAACTTCAGTTCTCACCACATCTAAAACACCCAAAATCCAAAAGATGGTTTATAAAAAACATTATAAACATGAAATAATACTTACCTTAAGCTCACTCAGCACCTCCTACTTGACCATAATGGGTTGCACTAGGGGACTGCTTCCTGGGACATATTCAAGAATTCACTTTCATCAATCTTCTTCCTTGACCCAAATAATTTCTAAGGAGACAAGAATGGCCTCAACTAGAAACAAATTCCTTTTCCTTCAGGTCAATGCAGCCAGCTACACATGAATTCTGGCACCTTACTCTGATTTCTTTTTTTCTTTAGTACTCTTACTATATATTACCATACACAATCAGAGCATATTCTCACATTTCTACATATCATCCATGTGAAAAAGTAGTTGCATTCTTATTCACTGAAGGTCTTCAAGTTATGGATAAATGATCACTTGTTGGACATGTTGTAGTAGGGTTTTCTTTGCCGGTATGAATCAGACTAGATGGTCATTCAGATCTCTTCCAATATTAATATTCTTTGATTAATATTAAGTGATTTATATGTGAATAAGTTTAAGGAACTTGGCATATTCAATCTAAAGAAAATAAAATTTATAAAACATATCTTCAAATGTTAAAAGACTTTAATGTAGAAGTGGACTGGGGTGGCTAGGTGGCATAGTGGATAAAGCACTGGCCCTGGAATCAGGAGTACCTGAGTTCAAATCCAGTCTCAGACACTTACTAATTACCTAGCTGTGTGGCCTTGGACAAGCCACTTAACCCCCATTTACCTTGCCAAAAAAAAAAGAAGTGGACTCGGGTTTGTTCTGCTTGGTCATAGAAGGTAGAAGTTTGATGTTATTAAAAATATTTTGGAGGGGGGCATCTAGGTTGCACAGTGGATAGAGCACTGGCCCTGGAGTCAAGAGGACCTGAGTTCAAACCTGGCCACTTAATAATTACCTAGCTGTGTGACCTTTGGCAAGTCACTTTACCCTGCTTCCTTGCAAAATATATATATATATATATATATATATATATATATATATATATATATACACACACACACACACACACACACACACACACACACACACACACATACATTTCCTGGAAACAATGTAAAGACTAACAGACTGCCTTCTGTGAGGGGTGGGAAGCAAGATTAGGGGGAAAATTGTCAAATTCAAAATAAATAAATAAATCTTTAGAAAAAGACTGATAAAAGATTATGATTACATGGAGATCTTTCAAAGTTGTTTCTCTACACATTATTATTGTCATTATCAGATAAATTGTACAACATTTGTTCATGATGCATATGGAAAAAAATATTTCCTGGGTAGTACTATTCTCCAAAAGTGGAATGGGTTCCTTTGGGAAATAAAAACCATCATGAGAAAGTCTTCAAATGGAGATTGGATGATTACTAATCAGGTATGTTACAGAAAGCATTAATAGTCAGGTATGGATTACATTAAATGACTTCTAAGTTTTTTTCCTAACTCTAAGATTCTGTGAAGTGGATGGTGCCTGAAGACATTTGTCTGAAATATAAAGAAAGCAGAAGAGTGTCCATAGAAAAATGTCTTTATAACTACTTCAATGGCCTCTATTCTTCAATAGAGGGCAGTGTAGTACAATGGAAGCCTTTCCCAATCTCTCAGTTCTAGTGTCTTCCTTCTGTTAATTATTTCCTATTGATCATATCTATGTATATTATATATATATAATATTTAATATAGCTCTATGTTGATATTTTATACATATATCTGTATCTATATAGTTATAGATATATGTCTTCCTCACTAGACTATAAGTTTCTAGAGAATGACTATCTTTTATCTCTTTTTATAACTCAAGCACTTACTTAACACAGTGTTTAGAACAAAGTACTAAGAAGCTTAATAAATATTAACTGATTGGAAGCAATACTGGATTTGAAATTGAATACCTGGCTCTACTATTTTTTCCTACAAATACTGGACAATATTTCTGATATATAAAAAAATGTAAAACATGTTAAAATATGATTTTTCTGATATATATATATATATATATATATATAAATAAATGAGGGGTTCAAATGAAATTCTTGGAAGTTCTTTCCAGCTCAAAATTTATGAATCTGAGTTTTGGAATGGTTGGGGCTGTAGTGCATTCTAAATAATATTTTGTTTAAATTACCCTTGCACTATGAAAGGAAAAAGAAATCTAAGTTAAATTGTATTGGTATTGCTATTCACCGGAGAAAGTCAAGGAAGCTAGTTATGATAAGAAGTTCAAATTACATATGGAACAATTCAACTAAAAGAGCCTTAGAAATGGTTATTAAAATTGACCCCCATTAAAGTAATTACAGCCCTATTAAATATCCCTGATCTTTTCACACTGACCAGTTCATTGCATTACAAGAGGAATAAATGTGATAACTCAGCTGTTTTATATAGAATTTTCCTTTTAAAAAATCCTGATAAGCAGCACAAATATGATTGTCCCCATTTATAGATGAGAAAACAGATACATAAAAGTTGTGAATTGCTTCCATAGCCACCATGTTTAGAGCCAGGATTAAAAATGATAAATTCTGACTTGAAGTTTTTAGTTAAGTTTCTAATAGGATTCTTACTTGACTTTAATATGATTTATATTGGATGTATTTCAGCTTGTGAAAATTTAAAAAACTTCTGTCTCAAGAGAACAACTGCATTCTTCATAATCCTCAGAGTAACCAAGTTGGGTGTTTCCCTGTCCATGTTTCTTCCAGTTAGGTCAAGAGATTGTAAAGGTCCAAAGATGGAAAACCCCTGAAAATTCTGAGCTATAAAGTTTCCACTTTTTTCCCCCTCCGGCATGGAAAAATCTATGGTGAAAAGACCAAGATGGTCACAGTGTTATATGACCAGTGTTAAAAAACATGGCAGCTGATTCTGTGTTACTCACCTAGCAAATATCACCCACTCAAACAAGCCACAAAAATGTTGAAGGGATTGCCATTTCTGCTCAGTTGATGGTGGTTTTCTGAGTCCCATCAGCCTGTGACCACAATCAGCTATCTGCCAGAGTCTCCTATCTCAAGCCCTACTTCCAGAATGGGATTTGAAATATGGCCAGGCTTGCCCTCACTCACGGTAATTCCATTATGACCTGTCCATGAGCCCCAAGTTTTAGTTGAATTATTTACAGTAACACACAGCCCAACTCCAACAAGACCAACTTCAATATTCTGTGAATCCTGTCATTACGGTTAGACCAAGAGCCTAGCAGATGTTGGCTTCAAGTTGGATGTAATGCACAAATTAGGCTATGACTTTTATAAATTAGTCCATGAAATTGGTTTCCCAGTGTATACCCAATGAGGAACTGCACACAAATAGTTTTAGCTCTTGGAGTGAGGTTGTGTTTACTTTGAGTCTGGTTAAATATCCATTATTAGCCAGAAATGAACCATGACGTCAGTTTGGTCTTTGTGGATTTCCTGATCTAGTGTTTATGGTAGAGACACACATTAATGGTCTAAGATAGTTAGGGAGATATCCGGTCCAATTAGTATCATACGATAGTCATTTTTCATGTTCCATTTCCCTGGGAATGGAAGTTGTACTGTATTAAGCTGTTACACGGAATAACTGACAAGATTGTGAGGAAAAGTACTTTTAAAACTTCAAAGGGCTATCCAAACCAAGGGGGTTTTGCTGTTATTTTTGAGAAGCAATGCTGCCTATAATGAATAGAATACTACATTTGAAATCAGGAGGAGCTGAGCTTAAATCCTCTCTAACAATGTTCAAGATGTGTGATCTTGGCCAAGTTACAACTTTCCCAAGTGTCACTTTCCTCTTCTGGATAATGGGGACCGCATATCTCTAATACTTTTTTTAATTGAAAGAATGTTTATAAAGTGTTTTTACAAACTTTACAAAATTCTATAGTAGTTAACTATAATTATTATTATTCCTATACATAGCTTGTATTAACTATGAAGACCTGAGAAAGAAGGGAATCACCTTTGATTGTTATAAACAATAGCAATAAGGTGGGGGGGGAACACTCTTAAAGGTTAATAATTCTGAGTTAAACACAATTTGAACAATTTTCAGGGTTTGTCTTAAAGTAATATATGAATGATTGGATTTATTTAGTCATATCCAGGATGACATGAGGAAGACTATTAGAACACTGGAACCTGCAGTCTTTTTGCTGGTCCTTAATAGCCCTACAATTAATTGAGGACCTAGGTGATCTAATAGCTTTTGCCCTACTTTTCCCTTCTGTGAAGTAAGAGCTGAAGACTTACTCCCTCCATGCTTTCAAGAGGTGAGATGATATCTTTGAGGTACTTTAAGGCCCTCAGAAGAGAGTTGTTTTAAGAAAGGAAGATGAAAAGCTTCAGAGATGAAAGGCTGATGGTCTTAGGGCCCCTTTAGAAGTAGACAGCTTCAACAAGATAGGTTTTGCAATCTCTGAACTGCGAAGCCCTTGGTATTCAATTTGTCATACTGAAAACTAGATATGAGAAAAAGGGAAAGTGGGAAGAAGAAAGGTAGTGTAATGGTTTGTTTTTCTTTTCTGTTCTTCTGCATAGGAAAAACAGGGAGGAAAGGAAGAAATGGTGGGGGGGATGATAGGAGGAAGTCCTTTCTGGGCAATTTGTTCCTGCTCAGTAGATGTGCTTAGAATTCTATTTTCTCTCCTTCCCACCTCTATTTGCAAGGGAAAAAAGCAAATTCCTTGTAACAAATACACATTATTAAGCAAAATAAATTTCCTCATGGACTATGTTCAACATATATATATATCTCATTCTGCAGCCTAAATCCATCAGTTCAGAAGGTGGAAGAGAGGTTTTATCATAGGTTTTCTGAAATCATGAATGTTCATTGCCTTGATTAGAGTTCTTAGGAACTCTAATAACTCAAGGTTATTACGTTACTGTGGTTACAGTTTATTATATGAATTGTTTTCCTGGTTTAGCTCATTTATTTAATGTTTATACAAGTTTTCAAAATCATGTTCATAATATTGATGCTATAATTTTTTCTTCTGATTCTACTCATTTCACTCAGCATTAGTTCATACTAGTTTTTTCAAGCATCTTTGAAACTATTTCCTTGATTCTAACAGCACATTTTTATTGTTACACAGAACATTCATGTATGGCAATTTTTGTTCACTCAGACACATATAGATCTATAGTGTGCAAAGGCAAGATGAGATAAAACAAGGTTCCTCACCATGGAGTCTATAGTCTAAACATGGATAGGAAAAAAAAAATTTAAGTAAGGAGTACATTAGAGTATTGGTCTCCAAAGTAATGTTGGGAGAAAAGGTTTTAGTATGACCTCCAAGGTGTAAGTCAGAGTCTGGGAGGCATAGTCCCTCCTCAGCCACACTATCTCATCTAGAAGATGCTCAAAACTGTCCCCTCCCATCTCTAGTCTAGCCCTCCTTAGTGTCATCATCTCAGGTTGGTCATAATCAAAATATGATCTAGATTCTCTGAACAGCTTCATAGGGAAAATTCCCAGGTCCCCTACCTCTCCTCTTCTCCTTGCTACTATCTCAGTTTCTTTGGATAGCTTACAAATGGTGCTCCATAATTTTGAAGCCATGGCTATCCTGAGTAAGAGTTCCATTCCCCCAGAAAAAAGTTGAGTTGCACAGAATGATGTGGTATGAATGAATTATAATACACATCTAGGACTTATCTCTGCTCCCCCCAGCTCCCAATTCCCAATTCCCTAACTTTCTCTTGGGTTTCTCTATTTCTAACACAGTCACTACCATATAGGGAGGCTAGATGGTATGGAGGATAAAGTACACAGCTTGGAGACATAAAGACATGAGTTCAAATGCAGCCTCAGACACTTAGCAGCTGTGTAATCCTAGATGTCACTTAACCCTATCTGCCTCAATTTCCCCATATTTAAATGAGCTGGAGAAGAAAATGGCAAATGACAAGCCAAGAAAATCCCAAATCAAGTAATGGAGATTCGGAAACAACTTTAAATGACTGAACGCCACCACATTTCAAAAAAGTGGGGGGGGGGAGACTATTGAATTAGAAATATATATACACAAATGTGCTATGTGAGTCTGAGGGGGGAAAATTCTTAAAAGGTGGACTAGGAAAGACTTCAAGGTTTCACTTCAGACACTACATAGGTTTTTATTCCTGTTGATATGGACTACAAATTAAATATCTATAAAGGATTAAATACTTGGCTTACAATGAGTACTTAAAGGTTTATCTCCTTTGCTGCTATGATTCTTTGGTATAAGACATCACTACTTGGAAAGTACATTTTTATTGAATTTTTTTGTAGCCTGAACCTATAACTTTACCAGAGTAGATAACTCGCAATGAGGCAGCTTTCTCTACCAGTGCCTATCAACACATGTTCAGAAATCTCTATACTCTGAGAAAGTTAGCTGGAACTGAAAGATCAGTTTACAAATCATCCCACAAAATCAGAGTGGGACTTGAACTCAATCTCTATAAACTTTTTGATATAACAGTCCTGATAGTGTCTGTTAAAATAAGCGTGGATTCTTTTACTATGTTTATTTATAAATTATATATATATATATATGTGTGTGTGTGTGTGTGTGTGTGTGTGTGTGTGTGTGTGTGTGTGTGCTACTCTTCATGCATTTAATAATTACATGGTAAAGCACATTTTTTAAAAGGCATTTTAAAAGTAAGACATGAAAGTAGTTGTGCCTACAGTCAAAAGAAAGCCATTGGTGTTAAATCCAGGAGGGTGAATTCTTTAGGGCCATCAACTGCATTGAAAATGAATTAGAGTAGGGAAAGATCTGATACTTAAGAGATCAATAAGGAAGTCTTCTGGGGGAAGTAAAGGGAAATTTTAGTTATTAAGGAATTACTGTCAGTGCCTGCACTAATGTTGTTATAACCCTCTTGTCCTCAGCAATGAAGAAGCTATCAGTAGGAGTTGGGGGAGGGGGGTAGTTAAGCAATAAGGGGTAAAGAGGACAGTATAATCAAGTCATTGAAGGGTGAGATTCAATCCATCTTTCTCCCATGTAACCATTCATGTGGAAATACCTTGGTCCCCTCAGAAAGCATGATATGTTACATCTCTGAAGATGAAAACTTTACTATAAATTATATATCTTTAAACCTAGGATATTCCTGAAAATACCCTAAGGGTAGAGTTCAGGAAGGGAGTCAACATAAATAAAGCTGAGGTTATGTACTATATGAGGCTATGCAGTACTTTATCCATTTCATCAGTCACCCCAAATCATTTTGATACCCAAAATATACCTTAAAATACTCAAGAATCAGAAATATATCACATTTATTTATAGCCACAAAAAGGGGACAGAATATTTGCCAAAGTTCAGTTGCATATTTCTAAATATTTTATGTAATCCCAAGTCCTCAAAGGAAGGTTAAAGAAAAAGTATAAAATTAGATTCTACTTCAACTGAAGTAGTGTTTCAGTGCTATACCTAAACCACTGCTTGTACCAACACAATTTGAAATTTTCAAATTAATCAATGCAGTCAATTCTCCGGTCTTTTTAAAAATATAAATCATTCTTCAATTTGTGGGAAAACCTGACATTATTTAAATGTACAAAATCAATCATTATTAAATAATGCATTTGAAACATTTACCTAGGACTCTAGGTTTGGATATACTATGTTGTCATTGGTTTGTCACCAGAAATCACATCCTGGTGCTTTTGCTGGTGTTGCTTGAACTCAGAAGTGCCTTACTGTATGGTTAATGCATAAATATAAGATTTTCCATGGTAAGGCCACCCTCAATTTACCTCTGGTGAATCACTGATCCCCAATTCAACCCTGCTGTACTGGGAAGGGAGATGAGCAGGATTGATATTATGCATATATTTAAAATAGCTTGAGTAGTTAAAAGAACTGCTTAACATCCTTGACTAGTACTGACCAGATTCTCAAGGCCATGCTTGATTAACATTGCCTTTCTCTTCAGGAACTAGCCATTACTGAACGTAAACATCATAATTCTTGGGGTTCGGAGAGGGTTGACTCCCTCCTCGGACAAATCTGGAAAATTTGTTTTTATTCCACAAAAAGTTGTCAAGAAACCTTCTTCGTTTTCAAGCTATATAAGATCTAATTAGACCTTAGCCTAATTGGAGTCTCACCCACAGAGAGGACACTCTGCCTGGGACCTTCCCAAGTGGGACTCTGAAGGCTGTAACCCATGACTCCCCAGCTGCTGTTGGTTCATAAGTTGAAGCTTCCCCAATCGGTGATTTATGTTTATGTAGGCTTTGCTCTTCATTGTATTATATTAGGACTAACTGGTTACTTTTGCTGTGAAACTGATTTATATCTACCTGTTTTATAATCACTTTATTAAATATACTTTTTAGTTTTGTTGGTGTGGATGTCGTTTTATAGGAGGGAATTGAAACCAAAACTCCTTAATCAAACACTTACAAACATGGGGGGGACCCACATCCATAGGTCAAGGACTCATACAGCATGCAAACATCACCAAAAAGTCCTGTTTCCTATCAAATCAAAGGGTGAATTACAACTGGGAAAGGCAGTGAGAAAGATGTCTGTACAACATCTCCCTCCACTCTAATATGCATAATGTGCAAGTCATCATGTATATGACAATATGGTCCTCTTTGATTACAAGGAAGGATGATGACCACTATGACCATACTACTACTGCCAGGACTCAAACTTGGCAACTTTAGGCTTCTAGGTCAGCCTTCTTTGCACTGCCCCACACTGCCTCTTAGTGGCTAAACTTTGCATTTTAATTGAAGCCTTTTCCCAAGTAGTTCAAAAGTTAACCACTTCTCACTACTCTGATATAGGTTTGATTTGTAGGAAGTATTTACTGAGCTATTAGTTAACTTTTTAAATAAAACTAAATTACTCAGACTCTAAATAGGTATATAGCAGCTCTAACATTGGCCATAAAAACAAACAACTGAACCATCAAAAAAACCCGACTAAACATCTAATTGATCATGGAACTATAGTAGATGAACATTCTAGAAAGGCAAGTTCATGAACTACTGTATAAAAGGTTACCACCATGTAGGCATGTTATACTAGGCCAAAAACAACAGTACCAAACAGAAGAAATGTATAAATGAGCAAAAGGTCAACAATATCTCTGTAGATAAGTTAAGGGTAAACTAGTACATTTTAGAGGTGGGAAGTAAGGGTTAAGTACCTAATAGACCTGATTAGGGATTAGAGGTAACAGTTCCTCCAGGACTAGACCTACATCTCAATATTTAGAGATAATCACTAGGAAGGAACATCTTGGAAATCCACACATGGACTTGTAGTCATTATAGGAATACTGATAAGCTAGAAGTCTCTGTCCAAACTCAACCTAATCAAACACAAAAAAAGATCAAGAAAATGACCCAGAGGCAGAACCAAATCTGAAGGTAAAGACAGGGAAGGAGGATGAGGGGAATGCCTAACATTGGAACTTACAATAGACTTAAGCAATGCAGATGAGGCCTGAATAGAACTCCTTCAAATCTACATCCTTTCTCTAATTTGTTTCAATTTTCAAACTGGTTTTTTTTTAGCTTTTCCTTTAATTTTCCCTGCCTAGAACTAGTTTTTATCTCTTTCCCCACTACATCACTTCAGTCATTCTACATTCCTGTAGGTCTATTTCCTGCCACAAAGCATTTCTGATAAAAGAAAATGAGCTACCTACTGTTCAATAAATAGTATGAGTTAAAAGAAAAAATAAATCTTAACAGAGCAATTGGGTCACATACTATCCCCGATTCTTTATCTTAAAAATCCTACCTTCCATTTTTTGTTTTAAAGTATTTCTTGCAACTATGATTAATCAAGTTTCTGTCTTTGTGTCTTAAGAAAAACACACCATTATTATAAAACATTCTGCCAGATGTTCCTTTTGTCAGATTGCTTTCTCAGGCAATGTGATTTGGGATTCATCCCTTTAGGTTTGGTAGGGGGTTGTGAAAGTCACAACAATTTATGTAAGTTTGGAAGAAGTTAAAACTGCTCCCCAAATTGTCTAAACTTGCCAGCAGATTGCAGTTAATTGGGATGTGATCTTTATAGTAAATACCAAGATATATAATTGACTTGATATATATAAGTCATTTCTCAAAAACGGTTTTCAAAATATTTTCAACAACCATATGAAAGAATGCTTCAAAACCACCAATAATAAGAAAAATTCAAATTAAAATAACAGAGGAAAATGGAAAATGACAGGAGAGGGATTGTTGGAGAAGAGACACTGTAATGCACTTTTCTTGAGGCTTTGAATTGAGTCAGTAATTGTGGAAGATGACTTAAAAATATATCCAAATGTTACTAAACTATTCATACCTTCTGACCTATGGATGCTACTATTGGGAATATATCCTTAAAAACAAGAAAAAAGGATTCAAATGAACTAAAATAAGTATAGTTGTTAACATGATAGCACAGAGTACATATTCAGTGGGAGTTAAAAATGAGCAAGTAATTTAGTTGCCTTCCATTCAACAAATGTTTGAAAGAAATGTTCACTACATCATGTTCAAATAGAATGTTAACATGGCATAACTGAATTAAAAGATTATATTACAATAGTCCCTATAAGAAATAAATAAAACCCAGGGTTTTCCCCCCAGCCTAAATTTCTTCTAATTCTCTTAGATCTTCAGAAATGTGATACTTAGATCAGTGGTATCAAAGTGTAATAGAAATGGAGGATGTATTTATTTTCAAAAAATCTAAATTATTAAATATTTCCCAATTACATTTTAATCTGGTGTGGGATATGCAAGGGAGTTTTATAGGGATTATGTGGCAGGCCACACAAGATAAGTCTGACTTAGATGACCACAAGTTACTTGTCCCTTTCACATTTATTTGAGGGTTTTTTTGGGGGGGGGGGTTAATATGGTAATGGGGTTAAGTGACTTATCCAAGATCACAGAGTTAGGTAATTATTAAGTATCTGAGGTCGAATTTGAACTTAGGTCCTCCTGAATCCAGGGCTGGTGCTCTATCCATTGCACCAGCTAGCCACCCCTCCTTTCTCATTTTTTTTAAAGACAGTATTCAAATATTACTAGTTTCTAAGTAACAGAAAAATTTATCAGTCAGTGAATAACCAAAACAAAGCCCAGTATAATCTTGAAAGTTACTGGAGAAGCTGGGAGATTAAAGACTTTCAAAAATTTTGTCCCATAAAATAAAAATTATAAATAATTAGGAAAGTATTTTTTGAAATGTTTATTTTAAGCCACTGCGAAAACAAAGACAATTGTGTGCAACTGGAATTCATCATTTGGTAATTAAACATAACATGAAGTTACTGAATAGCAAAAAGTGCCACTGTTACAAAATACAAGACTGAGTTACATAGAGAGTTTTACTTCGGTATACATCTAACTCATTAAACTAAGGTTGTGAATTACTGTACTACTGCACAATTAACAAAAACAGCAAATCCAATTAATATTAAATACTATTCAAATCTAACAATGAACTTGTATAACTATAATTTCGCCTATACAAAAGGAATGTACACAAATGTTACAAAACATAATGAGTAGCTAATACTGCATCTGTCTTTTCAAAACAAAAATACAGTAAATGCCTGAAAAAGGTCCTTGCTGACATTTGTAAGTTGTCATTTTCCACCCAAAAGAAAAAAACAGCAAAGAAAGAAACCAGAAATTTTTTTTAACCTTTCAGTACTAATTTTCATCAATAGCTACTAATTTCTATAAACTTCTTGTGTTGGTGACAGGATTTGTAATTTTGGGTATTCTTCTACACCCAAAGGATGAACAAACACCTCCTTATTTGCACCGTGCCTTTCCCTTTTCTCTCCTCCTGTCCCCTCCACAAAGAGATGGAAAGTCACCTTAGAAAACTGCAAATTCTGAGCTTGAATTACTGACAATATCAGATCTTGAAGAATTATTTTTGCTTGAACCTGCACCCTAAATATACATTGATGAGATAGTACTTTTTTCCCCAAATGAAAAGTTTAATCCAAGTGCTTCAAGGCCACATGAGTAAACTAAGTCATTTTTATGTAGACAAATGGCACATTTAGTAAGCAATTTAAACCTTTCTCAGCAGCAAAATAATATCCATTCTTTAGGCTAAAATAAAGCTTTACAGATAATTTATTTAAATTTATTTAAAATTTTTAAAATGAAGACACTAACCATAAATCCATAAGACTTTTCTTGTCAAAGGGATTTCAAACTTTTCCCTACTCCTTATTGAACTTTGAGATTCCCTCTGGTTTGTGAAGGTATCATTTGTGTAAAACAAAAAAAAAAAAAATCTTAAAATAAATCAGGTACTAATTTTAAACACATATCAAAAACATGACAAACTTCTTTTTATGACTGACCATCTAAAAGAATCAAATCTTAGTACATACTTTAATCAATCTGAAAATAAAGCTGTACGAATGCATATCGCATTTTATCTTCAGATTTTTATTTCTACACTTCTAGCAATAGCTTGAGATGGAACAGATTTCAAAAAAAAATCAACACAATTCACAACTTTACACATGTCGTTACATTTCATCAGGATTAAAATTCCCACAAATTGGAAATTTTATGAAATTAGAACATCAAATAGTTTTTATCGTTAAAAAATGTCAGTAACAGCTGTCCCAAACAGAGTTAAAGCATAAACTAAGTGGTCAAAATGAACTGGAAAAAAATCACACACACACACACACACACACACACACACACACACACACACACAGACACACACAGAGGTATCTTTAAGAAAATTTATTTTGAATTGTGAAATTGATTGAATATACTCTTTGAACCCTATTATTTTCTCTCTACCAAGAAAATTAAGTAATGCCTACTTACAAATGACTTTTATGTCACTGTCCTGATATGAATATGAAATTTCCATTTTTTTTACTATTAAGTAATCACATTTATTAACAACTCTGTATTAACAATTACTAAAATGGCTCTCTGAATTCAGTAATGTTCCAAAGAATTGTGAGTGAGGCAAAAATATAAAAGAATCTAATCTGAAAACAAGAATTACTGAGACAGCTACAAAAATCTCTGTTTGAAAAAAAGATTTGC
The DNA here is from genome assembly GCF_037893015.1 of Macrotis lagotis. Classification (NCBI taxonomy): domain Eukaryota; kingdom Metazoa; phylum Chordata; class Mammalia; order Peramelemorphia; family Peramelidae; genus Macrotis; species Macrotis lagotis. Next base: position 94,909,095 of record NC_133663.1, read on the forward strand.
AAAGCAATTAGTTATATTGTCACTTCAGAACAAAACAAATTCAGAATTTTGGTTTGCTGCTGATTGACTATGCACATTCAATTCAATGACAGACTTTTTAAAATTAGATTTGAAAAATACAAACTAAAATCCAATACACAATTAACCCATTTTATGGTTAATAAGAGAAAATAATCTTAATTTTTATAGCAGCCCACTGGTGCTTTACCTCATTGTCTGAAAAATTAATAAAAATCCTGCCTAACATTTCCTGCATTTCTCAGTCCAATTAAAAAGAAAAAAAAACAACTCCAAGATGTAACAGAAATGGTAAAAAAAAATTGCCACAAAATCTCAGGTTTTCAAATATTTTTTAGCACTTTTGCTTAAAAAAAACTTCACTGTAACAGTAATACTATTATTCATTGATAATGTTCTGAGAAAAAGCTGTGCCTTCTATTATGTGCATATTTGATGCTCAGAAAAAATAGATAACAAACAATAAAAGAACCCACAATGAAGGATGCATTGAAGGTCTTCCAGCTACTTTAAATTGGAAACTGAATTTAAAACTTATGATGTAGTGTGATGAAGATCTCCTAATCTCTTATATGTATCAATTTTAAGTTTACAAAGACAAATTCTAGGAAACATTTCATCCAAAAGGTTGGTGAAATACTATGTTGTAGGGGGGGAAAGCATATAAGGTTTAAAAAAAATTGTTTTTGAAAGTCCAACACATTTTCTGAAATTTGGGAAGGTCTTACCTCTTACCAGACAGTAGTGTTGTTGTAAAATCTGTCAATTAACTGTATAAATTTTTCCTCTATGCAAAACATGCCTGCTCTAGCATCATCTTTCATCTCTATTTTTCAGGATTACATCACAAGTTAAAATCAGAAATTTAATATATAAATAACAGGGAAATCAAAACTCTTCTTGCTGTAATGTCAGATTTTAAAGCACCTTTATAATTTTCTACAATGAATTCTCCCTAAGACACAAGTAAAATAAAATGAAATTTTAGAAATTGGGCAAAAATCATTTGCAAAGTCACAGGAATGTTTACTTAAACACATTCTCTCACATACACACTTTCATTCCAACATAAATTGGCAATATTGGCAAATAACCTGTTTTACTTGGTCAAAGATTATGAAACCTATCACTTCTGGTAATTGTAGCAATTTAAAATTTTAATGCATCTGCTCTTTAATAAATGATGTTCTTTTTTAAGCAGTTACAATAGGAAGTTTGATAGTATTTTAACTATGAAAAATAAAACTATGATTTAAAAAGATTGGCCAAATGACAAATTTTTCCAGAAGAAAAAACTAACCACAATCTTATTGACAACTGATGCCAAATTAGTCATTAATACTATTTTTTCCCAAAGGGGCATGTATGTTGCAAAATTGTAGCAGGTAAAAGTATTATAAATCTTATTAGCTGGCTAAATGCTATTAACAGCCATCTCAGTAATAAAAGTGTTTAATAAATCACAAATGCAGTTTTTAGCAGCACTATTGGACACAATGAAAATCCTGCAAGACAAAGTCACCTGAGAGCTTCATCATCAGACTTTCCTTCATATACCAATTTCTTAGTCTGAAAATGACAAACACATGGATAGAACACATGAAGATAATATTCCAATACAGATTACAAAGATATGAACTGGATTATCATACTGTATATATATATATATATATATATCACAAATAACTCAAAAAAGGTTATTTATTCACCTTCATCTATGCTAACAATGTTAATGTTTGCTAGTTACATTTTATCTGCATATGTATCTTTTCACTCAAAAGGAGGAATAAAATGAACAGTGGCTGCATTTGTTTTATGCATTTTCCAAAATCCAACAAAACAAAGGTGTGCATCTCTCTTCATCAGAAGCCTTTTCCATAATTTCATAATATTTAAGAACAGCCTGTAAGAGGTCTCCCACTTTCCATTCTTTCTCACGTACTCTTTTTGAAAGCTAGAAAAAAAAAGAAAACACAGAGTTAACCAACAATCAGGTAATCAAAAAATAGCTATAAGATGTTCTTAAAACATTTTTTTATTGCTAAGAATCTCAATGTGATGCATTACTCGACATCAACTAAGCTTCCCTCAAGCTAAAGACTTTTCCTTGCTGATGTCTAGAGGCAAATCTTTAAAAACAGGCCCTATGACTTATTTGGTGACACAAATACAGGGTACTTCAAGAACTAGTGCAAAGGCTTCATAAGACAAGAAATTCTCAACCTAAAGAATTTTGTTAAACCCTTAAGCAAAGAAATTTTAAAAAGTCAAATCTTAATAAAGGGATGAGGACTTTTCTTTTATAATACAATGTGGCTTTAAGAGACAATACACCTGAGGTTCAACTCAAATATGGTTTTCCAACTTAGGAAATGTTCATGATTATGTAAAATATGATCCAAGTTTAAAAATAATAAAAAACTGCCAATTCCACGTTGTCTTCATTCATATTTATATTTGAGGGAATTAAAATCTGCTGAGTGAGTGTGCTTCTAGGTTGCCCCTCTATTTTATCAAACATGACTACAAGTCTTCTGAACCAACTGGTAAAAGAAGGATGTGAAGAGACAAGATTCAGAGAAGTCTTTGTTAGTCATAGCTCTCAGGGTTCCAGCTACCTCTTGGTACTATTTAGTCATTCTCTCTGCCTCAGAAAAAAGGAAACAAGCAATGGTGAGGAGTTTCCTATGAGACAGGCAATTGTATATTTTACTTCATTTGATTCTCACAATTGTACAAAGTAGGAGCTATTATTATCACCATTTCATAGTGGAGGAGATCCTGGCAGTCAGTTCAGAGACTTGTCCAGATTCCTCTCACTTTTCTTCCTTGATGCCATCAAAATATGCAAAAATAAAAAAAATGAAATACAACTATGATATTGAACATTAATATTCTATTAGAATATCAAATACTTTTAACCAAGAAGAAATGTAAGAAACTGAAAAGCAAAGAAACTGATACTATGTTAGATGCATTAACCCATGAATACTACAACTACCTCTTTGAATGCTTCAAGGAAATTCCACACCAGAGCTCAAGCATGAATGCTACACATTTTTAATCGTTTTTTTTAAATTTCACTTATACTAAAAATGGTGATGAGAGGAAAATGACTATTAACATCAACTGGTCAAAGCAAATAAAAATCACCCTTCTCAAAAGTTAGCATGCAAATTATGTGAAAGCTGTTAAGTCCTTGAAGTCTGGTCTTGATGAATTTTTACTAATTCAATATTCAATTTCTTTCAGTTAACTTGGAGCTATATCAAAAACCAATAATGCAAGAAAGACAACTGTTAGCCATTAGACCATCTTAGAAATTTGTACAGCATGCCTAAAACAAAGCAGGTGTGTGATTAAAACAGCTTATAAGCTATCTGTCCCTTATTTCAGAGTTCTTTTTTTGCATGAGAATCTATAACTTTATACTTATTCTCTCTAAAGGACATGGTCTATTAATACAGATTCATCAAAATATTTCCTCTCACACTTGAGCTCATATTTTATTATTTAGCTAACATGGTACTTTTGATTATAAAGCACTGCCATAAAGACTCTCATTTGAACCACTCAATAACACTATAAAATAGTTAAAGTACCATAATTCACATTTTTAATAGATGACAAAAATGAGATCATATAATTAGCAGAGCAAATCATCTTAGTCAAAGTTGCAATACTATGTTCAATATTCTTTTCATTATGCAAATCCTGAATTTTTATATATAAACATACATACATATATATATATATATTATATATTATATACACATATAACATGTAGACTAGCCTTTTAGAGGACAAGTTTATTTAATAAAATTTGACTATTCCTATTAAGGGTGTAGAGATGAAATATGTTTTGCACATAGTAAGGGCTTAATAGATAACTGCTGAATTAATGAATTCCAAGTAGCTGGAGGGTCTGTTCAGCTCAAGAGTTAGGATGGAAAATTTTCATGCTGAAAAATACAAACTGCAGATATATAAAGCTTCCCAACTTCATCATAATCAAAAGTAATGGAAAAATATAACAGCCAGTAAGCTGGACCATTTTGCTGGCAGGTGGGGGTAGAGGGGCATAGAAAAAAGAGGCGTGTGTGTGCACACACATGCACACATGAGCAATGCCCACCCACATGGACATACTTATGCATGTGTGTACTTACACCTAGAGCAATGCTCTGGGTGGCACATGTATCCTATCTCAGACAAGACACAAGGAAGGCAAAGTCCTAGTTCTTAAAAAGTTAAGCATTCTCAAAACCTATGTACACACCACCATCAAGTTGTGATAATAAACAATAAACTCCTTTTCAACTAAGCAAAATAGTAGTAGAATTGGCCTTCAGTTATTTGTGAAAAAACTGTGTGTGTGTGTGTGTGTGTGTGTGTGTACACACACACACACACACATACACACATACACACACACACACACACACACACACACACATATGTATATGGAAGTACTTTTAAAAAGACAGAAATAGACAACCTAGAATGCCAAGGTCTATAATGTCAAAACATGCCTCAATACCATAGCAACTTGACAAAACCAGACCATTAAGATTAAGCTATCAAATAGCACACCCAGTAAGGGAACTAAGCATCATATTCAAAATTCCAATACCAATAAGATAAATTATAAAGCTAAAGGCTCCAATTTAAGCTCATTAGATTGACCCAAGTCCTGATATCTATAAGGTTAATTTATCACTGACTCAACTGCTATATTCTTCACTGAGACCTGAAGATTTTGTTTAGAATAACAATATAAAATCAAATTAAGACAATAAATTATTATAGTTCTGAAACAGAAAATTTACTATAATTCTAAAACAGAATATTGCCTTTAACTTAAGCTGCTGGAATCTTATTTCATGGTGAACCTGATGGAGACATTGAGCCAAGGGCACCTTTACCCAAGAGGACTGGTGAATGGGTAATACTGACAGGGTCTGCAGTCCTTTAACAGAACTCACCAGCATGAATTCTTTCTTTGAAGAGTCATGGAAATAAAGTTGTTCCACCTCTGCCTCAGAGGCAGCCAGCCACTGAAGAGCAAGCCTCAGCTGAGAATCCATAACACATGGGGCCAAATCAATATTCATTATTAGTAGTTTCTTCCCAACTTTCTCCAAATCTAATATTTAAGACAAAACAATCAAGAGAAGAAATATATGTATCAAACTCAATCACTATATTTTATCCCAAATATTAATAAGGAGTTTACAGTATGTCTTATTATTCTAAAAATAAAGATAATAGAAATCTATTTTTTAACCATTCCATCAAAAGGACAAATCTCACAAATTACATTTAAGTTGTTGGAAAAGTTAACTCTATTACCCATTTCTTCTGCTATATATTTAAGCTAAACATATACTTTTGAAATTTTAAGCAGATTGTCTAAAGTGCTATGAATAATATAATTAATGTCTAAAAATTAAAACTATAAGTCATACAAATAAAAGGAAAAAATTGTCACCAAAAATCCTAAAATAAATTTCTTACAAAATTAATTTGAAATACATACATATTAATGTATGTGTATATATATGAATTCAAAAAACCACATATTCAGATTTCTTTTATATAAATATAGGTAATATAAAATGTGCATGAGAAACTAGTCTCTGTAAATTCAAAACATCTGCGTTTCAAATGGGCTTATACCATATTAAAACAAACTTTACTTTCATGTTAAACTGTTGAAATGAATGCACAGAGCAATTATTTACAGAACTAGTAATTAAATTAGTTATTTACTGAGGGGAAGAAAATACCCATGAAACTGATATTCTGGAATACAACAGAGAGCAGTATCCCATTAATTGGAAATGCAAGAATCAAAAACATACAGATTTTAAATTAAGTCCAAGTTCTGTCAGTAACTTGTTCTGTGACCTTGGAAAAAGTCATTTAATATAACTAGGTCACAGTTGTTTTATATATATAAATAGGCTAGTTTGCTTCCAGTTCTAACTATCACAATGTTAAAATACATAATGTTATATACATGCACACGTGTGCACAGGCTCTATTAACACAGTTAGAATTTTAGTGCCAGATAGGAACTTGGAAATAATCTAGTCCTAATCTTACAAATGAAGAAAAAAAATGGTGGAATTTGACTTGCTTAAGATTGAGAGGGGAACAATAATATAAATTTAGTTTTAAAAAACAACTTTATGAGTAGACAGAGCCAGAATTAGAATTTAATGTTTATTGGTTCCCCAGACTTGGGTTTTTCCCATAAATCAGACTGAAAACCAAACAAAGACTACCATATACAACTGGAAAGCACAATGAGTCTAAAGTAATTAGGATCTTATAGATTTGATAGACTGGTTATTATAAAGCAGGGAGAAGTACAAAAATCACTATTGCACAATAAAACCATAATTAGAATAAAATCAAAATATTCAATTAATTGAAAATCTGCTGTTTTTAGACTATATGAAATAAGAAACAACTCTCCCCCACTACACAAGCACAAGCTACTTTCAAAAAAAAACATTATATATAATAATAAAATAATAAATAATAAAATAAACATAATAAATTTAGGCTTAAAAGGAAAAAAAAAACTCCTCCCCAACTATTTCTCTAGCTATACTATAATACAATCAAAATTGATATTTACAATGACCACAGAGAAAAGGTCCTGAAAGAAAATTCAATTATATTCACCGTATTATATAATCTAAGACAAGAAATACATATATTTTATAAATACTTCCAAGACTGATTAAAGCAAAATAATTTTCTGGTTAATCCTCAACCCCAAAATATCAACAAATCAAGATAACCAATTCTCCAGAAGGTTAAACAAATGCTGATACATTGATATGGGTTTCTACATTAGAGTATATAGAGTAGGACTCACTAAAGGACTCACATTTGTATAGCTTTTCCTTTCCCAGTCAAGTAGTGCAAATACTATAAAATCTATTTCAGGTGAAGAAACAGGTTCAAAGAGTTTATAGAAGTTGTGCGTGCATGGCCATGCAGGTTTTAAGAATTGCAACCAGAATTCACACCCCGGTCTAGTTCTAGTTATTCCTCTGAAAATAGGGCTCTTTCCTGAGTCTAGAACTTCCCATAAACCATTCTGTTTATGCCATTGTTGATCTTCACCAAAATGTTTGACACTATGCTTCCCTTTGGATCCCCAGATTTCCAACCAATAATAAATCCTAAACTAATAGTAAATCCTTGCTTAATGCCACATCAATCCCACAACTTATGGCCACTTCCCATACTGTTCCTTTTCAACAAGGACTAACCTTTCAAGAGTCATATTCTTAGAAGTTTATGTTACAAGAATTTTTAGATACTGTTTTACTGATACTGTTTAAGATCAAAATTTGACTCCTTCTACTAGGATAGCTAGTTGACTTTGTTATAAGTCATACATGTTTTGCATGGGTATAAACACCAGAGGCCATGGGTTTTTACCACTGCCTTTTCTTGAATTTTATTCCTATTAATGTCTGAGGGTGCCTGCTATGCTTTCAACATTGACTCTCTATGGTATCTACCCTCCTTTTGTTTAAAATTACAAGACTCCATGCAAACAGATTTTCACCATCCCACTTTAGTAGTTTGTCATTCCTGTATAACTGTAAGATGAAAAAATATATTGCAAAATTTACTTTTTTTTACCTGAAAAGTAGAATCAAGTATCCATACAACTGGGGATATATTAGCAAAATAATTATTCAAATGCTCCCTAAAATAATGTGTAGTATTTTTGCTATAATTTATAAGCTGAAATTCTTAGACTGGAAACAAAAGCCTTTACTATATTTTTATCTTCTGGTTAAGAATTAAAACCATGCTAACATTATGTCATAACTGTAATAAAATGCCATGCTGTTGTGGTGGATGTTTAGAATATGGGGATCATTTTCATATTTTGGACAAAATATTAAGTGAACTATGATTATACTTAAAAGAAAATCAATGAATTTTAATTATTTTAGGGCTTATATTAATATGAATTTAATTATTTTAGCCAGTATTTAATCTACTTCATATAGACAAGTTAAATTACAAAAGTAATATTCAATCAAAACTATTTTGAAGGGGTGGCTAGGTGGTGCAGTGGATAGAGCACCGGCCCTGGAGTCAGGAGTACCCGAGTTCAAATCTGGCCTCAAACACTTAATAATTACCTAGCTGGGTGGCCTTGGGCAAGCCACTTAACCCCATTGCCTTGCAAAAACCTAAAAATAAAACAAAACAAAACAAACTAAACTATTTTGAGGATTTATGATATGACTAAATAAACAATCTTGTTACTGTATGATGCATTTGTCAGACAGAAGAATATATGAACATACACACAAATTTTAAGAAATGTGAGAATAATGGAGGTGGCAGATATTTTTAGTTAAGATTCATTACCTTCTATAGCATTCTTATGTTCTTCATCTTTATCATCTGTTCCATCACTGCATTTTGAAATAAAAAGGTAAATATTAATAAAACTTTAACCAACAATGTACAAAGACAGTTCTAAAACACAATTATGAATATGAAAAGTAAGGCATACATTATTTAAAAAAGAAGCAAGAAGTAACGATTAAAAGGAAGCTTTGCTTCTCACACCATTTCATGTTATAATCTGATCAACTAATGGGTTCCAAAGGATGGGTAATTAGTGACCCTGCAATCCTACCTTAATGTGATAATTATTCAAGTAATTTTAGAATAAAATTCAAATGTAAAAATAATGTACAATAATGTGTCTTAGATATAAGCTCTTAGAAAGCAAGGTTTGAGTTTTACTCAGTGGCTTTATATCATGCCATGAAAATTCCTTAGGCATTTCATACTTAATAACATTGATATTTCTCATTAGAATAAGGAAAAGTTTATTTTTCTTATATTTATAAAACCTGCATGAACTTAAAACAAGAAAGAAAACAGAAATTCGGTAGGAAGCAAGCTCTTCTTTAGGAAATAATTGAGAGATTAAAAATAGCAAGCAGAGCATGCAAAAAAGATAACTTACTTTATAATTAGATGTCATTCACACTTGACATAGCCATATATCACAAAATATAAGTTCATTAGGCAAACTCATGCCAAGATTAGGAGAAAGCATGTTGATATTCATGTGCATTGTTAACACATTCATTTATAATTATAATTTCATGCATTAGTGATGAAAAACTCATCTGTTTAAATTTCTGGACTAGACCAACCTGTCTGATGTTGGAAAGGATAAATTCTCCTCATACATATCTCCTTCTAAAGCAAGACTGCTCCAGCTACTGCTGTTACCATTACTGCCAGAGAAGAAGAGAACAGAGCTGAACTAGAAAATGAACAGTAGATCTAAACTGGTCTTGCTTTTCCTTCAGAGTTGTTTCTGTCATTATTTAATGAGAGCGGCAGAGGCAAATAGGTAGCTCTTGTAGACAGAGCCCTGGGCTTCAATTCAGCAAGACCTGAGTTCAAATCCTGAAATAGACTGTGTGATCCTGAACAAATCAGTTAGCCTTTGTTTGCCATAGTTTCCACTATTGGAAAATGAGGAGATAATATTTATCAAGCACTTAGCAGAGAGTGTCTCTCACACAGCAGGTACTCTATAAAAGCTTATTTCCCCCCACATACCCCAAAACTCCAATGACTTTCTGCCACTGTCAAAACTGACTAGAGACCAATTAGAGAAATAATTAAGAATGACTGGTATTATCCTGGAAAGTAATGTGCAGACATTGATTTGGGGGGGGGGGGTCCCATTTATTTGTCTGTTTCCCAGTGAACACAAATGACACATTATAAAACAGCAAATAAAACTAACAGGTTCCACAGTTAACCAATAAACTTCAGAGAAAATTTTAATCAAACTATCTTCAATTTGAGGATGGATGATTTAGAAGGGAAATAATTTACTAAAAGTTTAAAATAAGACTACCTTTTGATTTATTGTGCTGTTTGTCTTTTAATGTTGTCTATGCAAAAGTACTGTAATTATATAAGCAAACTTCAATTCCTGTTTTAATCGTAAATTAAGAAGTAGATGGTGACAATAGGATTTCTAGAGTATAAGAAGTGTGACATAAATAAATCAAATGAAAGGAGTACATCTAATAAACAATTATTGCAGCTTTTGGGTTGGCTAGTCTCTAATATGAAACAGATAATTTGTTACATCTACATGCCTGCAACCTAATAAAAAGAAAAGAATAGCAGTGGCCATTTCTAAACAGGAAAATAATTGTGTTCTAAGTCTGAAGCAAAGCAACTACACTTAGAAATAAAATTAGATGCAATTCCTTACAGAAACTTTTAACATGCAATTTTATAATTTGAGTAATTAAAATAATAATAAATCTGTTAGCTTGCAATTAGCAGTTATGAAACATTTTTCAATATAAATGAGATTGCAGAAGTTATTTTTTGTAATTACAAAAATATTTACAAATGCACTTTATTTCTAAAACCATGAACAGTTTAACATGTCACATGTTAAATAACAAAACTACACAATTCATTCTATAATATGTAAGCATTCTAAGCCTTTCAAGCTAGGTTTCTTATAATTTTTAAGTAATCTTATTAACTTTAATCTGTTAACTGATACTATAAAGAACTCTATGCTAATATTATTGTAAAACAGAGAAGTTGTTCAAGACAGAAAACCATGGGAATATGCTGCATCCATTCTTTCAAAAGTCAAGCCCAAAATTTCAAGAGGTTTCTTAGAGCTGTGCCATATAAGGAGCTGACACTAACTTATACTTGATCAAAACTCCCAAGATATTTTTCAAGCTGGGTTTCCCCTATTAAGTACTTGTGTCACTGCTGGGTATTTTTTTAATCTTTTCAATTTAATAATTTCTATCCTAGATCTATATTATTCAAATTCAAAAACTGGTTAAGCTTCCAGCTCCATTCAAGGTACTGGTAAAAATGAAGAACCACCAATACTAAGAGCTCTGTGGTATGCTAGGGAATCTTCCACAGTTTTCACTGGTACATTAATATGCATTCATTGAGCATATTATTCATATATCTATAAATCCACATTTAAAGTACCTTGCTTTCTGAAAGCAAGCTGCTGTGCTTTCTAAAGATGAATGATAAGTGCTGTCACATAAAATAAAGCATAGGTTGTAAATTGCAATTTCTCTTCATATTCTCTTACTGATATAAAAAATATAGAATGAATCCATTTTCTGATATGACTTTATAGGTTAGTAAACTTTGATCAACTCATACACTATCAACAAATGCTGGTGAAATTCACCATTAAGCAGACTTTTAAGAACAAAGTGTTTAAACATCAAAATTTAAATATGTACCTGCTTCACCCAAGATATATTTTATCTCTGTGAATGGGAAGTAAGTGAATAGAAAAGCATTTATTAAAAAGCTTCACCTGGAAGCACTCTCTTTTGACTGGAGAGTCTGGCCAAGAAATCATTTTATGAGATGCCCTGGTCATGCTCCCTTCATTCTTGGATCTATTCTTTATTCTATAATTTTTCTAACTAGTCTTTAGTCTTCTTCCAACAGAAGTTTTTCCCCTTCCCAGACCCCTAACTATCTGAACAATGAAGATAAGGTAGTAACGAGAACTATACTTTCTCATACAAACTTCATACTAAATTTTTTTAAAATTTATGACCAATATCTAATTAAAAAAACAACATTTCTTAGTGGAGTTACAAAATAGTAAAGAAAGTGTACTGAGAGCGGTAAAGTGGCAAGAGTTTGAGCCCAGAGTTTACTGAATCCTGCAGTTTCCCAGGACAAATATCACAGAACAATAAAACAGCAACAAGAGACAGAAATTTTATGTTGCAAATGAAAACCTATAAACATACAGTATCAAACTACTATTTATAGAACTTGAATAAAAATACTGAAAAAATTCAAAATGGTAAGAAATTATTTAAACAAAACACTCCTAGAAGAAATATGTGATCCTGAGAAACATAAGAACATAATAAAAATATGAATAACTATTATTTACTATTAAGTTAAGGAAAAGCAAGTGTCAAAAGGTATGTTTTATAGTCAACGTTGCATAGATTTTTATCAGAGATACCCTTATGACTGAGGAGAAATAAAACTGTTAACATAGTTAATAAAATTTTCTAAACTATTATTATGGGGAAGTTATATATGATAAAAGCACCCTCTACTGTTCAAAATCACATTTGGTTTTATTATATAGTTTTGTAACTTGCATAATCTAAATTATAAGTTATTTAGTAACTGAATTACAGTATAAAAAGAACTTTTTTAAAAAGTACTTTAAAAAACTAATTTGAATATAGTATTATCTGTGAAATTGCAAAGTTTCTTTTTTCCAGCTGAAATGTTTCAGGGATAATTTTTCTTCCTGCCTTCTTCCTTCCAGATTGAAATCTGTGATCCTATGAACAAGGGGATACATGCAGGCATACATACATGAAAAGGAGATTACATTATTTGATCTGGACTTATAATAATCCCAGTTCGGAAACTCCCTCCACAAATGCAACACCTACAAATTATAGTTTTAAAAAGATAAGTAAGGAATTGAGAATTGACCCAAGTACTCAGCTAATATGTGTCAGAAGAAGAACTTGAATTCAGGTCTTCTTTACTCCAAGGCAGGACCATTTATTCATTATATTCCCTACTAAATTTTTGAAGTCTATGAAAAGACTTTTTTACAAAGTTAAAGGTTATAAAAATATATAAAATATAAAAAAATTTAACTCAATTGTTGACAGTTGGATTTATAGTATTTGGAATTAATATTATTTACAATTTTATGTCTTCTAAAGTTACTCCAATATAAAATCCTTTACATGTTAATCTTATAACTTTTCCTATAGCATTATCTTAATATAATAAAAATAGTGAACTGATTAACAATTATAAAATTGGTAAAGCAATGAGAAACATTTCAATGCTGCATCATACTATTAAATATTATATATTTCACATATTTCTTTGATTTATAGAAAAATTAAACATTTAGCCAATATTAATTGACAAAAACCAGTACTTTTCACCCATATCAAAAATATGAATAATAAGAGTTTTGAATTTAATTACATGATTTACTCACTGTTACTGCTGCTGCTACTACTACTATAGTGATTTTGTGAAGGCTTTACTTCACATAATGCATTTCCTTCTACTTTCAATACTTGTTGCAGGGAATAACACAATATCTAAAATTTGTAGACATTTTTTATCATCTACATCTACAAGGTTAAAATGGGAAGATTTTCCTTTAATGAATCTACAAGGAGGTATGCAGAATCAAACAAACTAAAGTGGACGTTTATGTAAAATTTCAGTTACCTGTCACTGAGATGAAGAAAACTGCTGCTCTCATCCTGATGGTCATCTTCAAAACTTAGATTGGACCAACTACTGTCATCACCAATACTCAGACTCATCTGCTGACTTCCAACAGACTCAACTGACTGAAATCCTTCTTTTCCTATTGAACTAAAAAGAAATTGAATCACTGTATCATTCATTCTATGTTATATTTCTGGACCAACTCAATGAGAAATAAATAGAAATGCAAAACACAAATGACTTGGGAAAAGCAAGAAATATCAAGTTATCTAACTGAATATTCCATTTCTGAGAGTAGCTCACTAAATACTCCAAACAGCTCCAACTTTACATCAATATTTTCCTCTATAATTCATGATTTATCAAAGCCCATTGGATTAGATGACATCTAAGGTCCCTTTCATTCTGTCTAATAATCTTAAATTTGTTTTGTACTTTGTTAAGCAAGACTTACACAATTGTATAAGGGTAATAATATTTTTGCTACCATTCATTTGTATGACTCTTTCAGCATGCTATGAGGAATGTCAAATATATTTCTTTAGAGTTCTATAAAAATTTAAGCTATTAGTAATATAAAAACAACTAATAATACAGAAATACCTCAAAGTATGATTTAAGAATTACTTCTCAATTCAAAGATTCCAAGATTTGATGACAAAGTCTATTCTCACATTTGTCGCTTTGATTTCAAAATCTTTAATTATATTCCCTCTATTAGCATTTGTCTTTCTTGAATGAATCTATTATTAAAAATTTATATATTCTTATATTAAAGTTCTTTCATCCATTTGAACATTTTATCTGTTTTAGACTTTTTTCTGATTCTACTGTCTTTAAGCACAAAACAAACTATTAAATATTATTATTTGACTTTAAAATTTTATTTTGTCTAAGAGTAGAATCTGACTTTTGTTTTAAGTTTCTCAGACATTTCCTAAAAATATCTCACAATCTGATGACATTTTAGCTGAAATGGTAAATGGATTAGTGGTTTCAAAGTACAGTCAATAATGAGGGAGCTATGCAGTAGTACTGGCCTAGATTTAGGAAACTTAAATTCAAATTTAACTGATTGTGAATCTGAGCGAGACACTTCAGTTTTCTCATCTATAAAATGGTGGATGATAAATAGCAATGACCTCTCTGGATTGTTGTGAGCATAAAAGTAAGATATTTTAAAAGTTTTTTTTATAAACCTTAAATATATAAGTAGCAGTTATTATTAATACTTATAACTGATTATTTCAGAATATGATATAGATTTTTCTCTAAATTGACTACCTTACATTTGCCAATACTAAAATATTTCTGCCTGTAAACTGATCATTCATAGCCTTGTAACATGTTACTGAAGACTTGCATAAATTTGACCTTCCCTCAAAACATTCAAGACATCTGTCAGATCAGAAGAGGGAAAGAACAAGACAGAAGCCCAGCTGTGATAAGCTATGCAATAATTCTAGTTATTATTTTAAAAAACTAGAACAGGAAGCTACCTTTCAAATAAAACTCACAAAAGAACATGCTACAGTATGGGTATGGGATACAGAGGTGAAAAACTATGAATAGAGAACTATACATATATATATATATATGTATGTATGTATATAATCAGAATTTTATGATATGTTAGTCAATTTTGATGAACTTATTTTTGTTCTAAAAAGGAATCAATGAAAACTGTATTTAATATAAAAACAAAATATATCAATAAAAACTTATCTTACAAAAATTGTGCTTACTAGTCACTTGCAACCAGTTTCTCTTTCCTTTCTCCTCTTTTTCACTGACTGGTAGGCAGGATTTGAAACAATATTCTAACAACATATAAAGTCAAGAAGTAATAACTGGTTCATAAAAGTGGAACAATTTACAATGAATATAGCACTTTAAACTCAAAAAAAGAGTCTAACAAAAGTTTACATTTGTTAAATATTTCTAATTTTCAAGGAAATATTTATATTATAAGGGAATTAAAAGTAATTCAATTCAAGAAACACTTGTTCAGAGTCAACTAACTACATGCTAGTTGTGGGTACACAAAAATGAGATGTTAAACTAGTAGGGAAGCACTTTAAATGTCAGGATGAAAATTTTCTATTTTATTTTACAAACAATAGGATGCTTCTAAAGTTTTCTGAGTAGGAGTGAAGAGGAAAAATTGGTGACAAAGGAACCAGACAATGAAGCTTTTATGATAGGCTGGTCAATAATGAGGGTCTGCTCTGGACTGGCAGATGAAGGGTCGGGCCACAACAGTAGCAAGACACAGCAAGTAAAGGGATGTAGAGAGTGAGGGAAGGGGAAAGAAAAGATTACTCAGAGGCTGTGGCCTCCAGTGTCATCAGATATTAAGTTGTAAGCAGAAGCTCTTGTCTTCATATTTAGTTTATTAATAAGATGACATTGTAGCTGTATTTATTCTTTTTTATTTTTTGTATTTATTCTTTTGATAAAATTTATTATTCTAGGTATTTCATATCATAAGTTAGATGACAACTAGTGAATGAATCACATAATGAGGAAAGGTTGTTCACCACTAGTAGTGTCAACTCGCTGAATCTTAATAATTCCAGTGGGGGTGGCGTTTAGAAAATCCCATAACAACATTATTTATGTTGGATTGTATTATACTTTAATTACTACAATTATATTTTGATCTGGTTCAGTCATAACTCTATACCAGATGATCATAAATTTCCTCCTTTTCAACTGTGAACACTGAAAGATGAGCAATTTTGTAGCTTTTTATTTAAGAAAAATACAGCCCCACATGGAAAGAATTACTTCTTTAACATTATTAAATAAAGTGATAACTTAGAGGTAAGAATGAATGTTTCTCTCACTATTTGATGTTCATAAAAATGGGTCTTTCTTAAATATTCAGGCTTCAATATTTTCTGTTAATCTTAAAGAGACTATTTTGATAAAAATCTCAGACACTTTCTAGTACAATTGGCCTTGGTAATATTATTTCTATTATTTCAAACAGTAACCCAATATCTATTACTTAAAATGCCTCAGAACACAAAATTCTTCCTTAAATCTTCTTTGACTTTATTGTACATATGGCTTTAACTTATTGTTTATACAACAGTTAACTCTCTAGTAGAGTGCAAATTCCTCAAAGGCAGGATCATTGTCTTTTTCCACTTTTGCAGTCCCAGAACTGATCACACTGATTTGTACAGAGTAGTTATTTAAAAAAAAATCCTGAACGGAATTGAAATTGTTAAATAGGAAAAAAAAAAAAGGAATGCTGAACACTCCAAGATATCAGAGAGGTCATCTCAACTCAATCTTTTTAATCTAACAAAATTATGGAATTTTGGAAGACTATATAGACAGAACAAGCCAATTCAAACCAGAATAGGTATTCCATTCTACCACATTACCAAAAAAGAGTGATCCAGGTTCTTATTCCAGTTAACTAACTTATCTTCTCAAAGAAGTCCACTCCACTTTTAGATAACTAATTGTTGAAAACATTTTTCCCTCTTTGTGAAACAAACTCATCTCTTTCCTAAAATGTAAACATTTGAAGGGGTCTCAATGGTCAACTAGTACAATTCTCTTATTTTAAGAAAGTGAAATATACAGAGAACTAAGTCATATTTTTAAAACAAAAAGCCATTCCCCAATTGACAAATGATCAAAGGATATGCAAAGGCAATTTACAGATGAGGAGAACAAAGTAATCCATAGCCATATGAAAAAATGCTCTAAATCATTAATTATTAGAGAAATGCAAATTAAAGCTTCTCTGAGGTACCACCTCACACCTCTCAGATTGGCCAGTATGACCAGGAAGGATCATGATCATTGTTGGAAGGGATGTGGGAAATCTGGGACACTATGACATTGTTGGTGGAGCTGTGAACTCATCCAACCCTTCTGGAGAGCTATTTGGAACTATGCCCAAAGGGCAACAAAAATGTGCATACCCTTTGACCCAGCAATACCACTACCGGGTCTATACCCTGAAGAGATGAGGAAAAAGGGTAAAAACATTACTTGTACAAAATATTTATAGCAGCCCTGTTTGTGGTGGCAAAGAATTGGAAATACAGTAAATGTCCTTCAATTGGGGAATGGCTTAGCAAACTATGGTTTATGTCTGCCATGGAACACTATTGTTCTATTAGAAACCAGGAGGGATGGGAATTCAGGGAAGCCTGGAGGGATTTGCATGAACTGATGCTGAGTGAGATGAGCAGAACCAGAAAAAGACTGTATACCCTAACAGCAACATGGGAGTGATGTTCAACCCTGAAGGACTTGCTCATTCCATCAGTGCAACAATCGGGAACAATTTTGGGCTGTCTGCAAAGGAGAGTACCATCTGTATCCAGATAAGGAGCTGTGGAGTTTGAACAAAGTGCAAGGACTATTCCCTTTAATTTAGAAAAAAACCAGATAGCTTATTGTCTGATCTTGTTACCTCTTAGACTTCTCTTAAGGATATGATTTCTCTCTCATCACACCCAATTTGGATCAAGGTACAACATGGAAACAAAGTAAAGACTGACAGAGTACTTTCTGTGGGGGGGAGGGGGGAGGGAAGCAAGATTGGGGGAAAATTGTAAAACTCAAATAATATCTTTAATAAAAATAAATTTAAATTAAAAGAATCAAACAAAAAAAAGGAAAGAAAGAAAGTGACACTATCTGTGTCAGGTATTTATGGTTCTGAGGTTTAAAAATCTTTTTGTATATATATTGTCACATGGGACTCTCAAAAACACTGAATGAATGAAGTAATGATGCAGACATTATCCCGATTTTTCAGGTAAGGAAATGGAAAAGGAAAAGGAAAACACAAGAAAGATGAATGATATGCTAAAGGTTACATAGTATTAAGTAATAGAACGAGTATTTTAATCCAGTCTTCAAAGGCTCCTTTAACTACCCCACAGCAGACCGACCTATCTATTATTATTATTGTTGTTGTTGTTGTTAATAATAATGATGATGATAATGATAGTAAAAATAATAATAATACCAAGGTCAGTTTTCAGCACACAGTATACCTTAATACCTTGGCAATTGAGTGAATTCTGCTGGAAGAGGAAAATGAAAACAGGTAAATGGAACTCAACACCCACCAAAAATGTTGTAGTCTCTTAGGTTCCAGTATATGTGTCTAGAGAGTGGGGGGTGGAGAGAAGAGGGGGAGTAGTGGAAGAAAAAACTATCTAACATAGGGCCTGGGTGCTATTTCTGACAATGAGAAAAACTTAAAAGCCCCTCAGGCTTGGTTACCAGGAGTCCAGAAATCCATTCCCATTCTCTTCAAGGCATCCCTCTTAGGGGTGGACAGAATTCTGAGAAGACAAGGTAGACAGTAACCAAGACTTACTAGTATCTAGTGGCATGTTCTACACACAGTAGGCACTTAAAGAATTGAAAAAAAAAAGTGTTCAATACTTGAAAAGGGGGGGGGATATAATTTTTCAAAATATATGTGTGTATGCACGTGTGTGTATATATATATATATGTACACACACATATATTTGTATGTATAAAATATATACAAAATTTACCTGACGTTAACATTGTGACCAATGTTTGTCATAGCTGAAGTCATTATTTCTGTGGTCAGGCTGTCGGCAAAGCTGACACCATCTTTCCCAATTCCACTATCAGCAGCCAGACTAGTATTATTTAATTCTCTTTCTGCTTTTTCAATAGCTGCAGCAACTAGCTTTTCAGCCAATACCACCTTCTGTTCAAGATCAATATGGATTCTGGGAACATCAAGATGAAAAAGTCTAGACTTTTGACAGTCAGATACCAGTTTTGAATTAGATACTGGTTTATTTCTAGTAGAGGAATCCTGTTCAAACAAGTACTGTGATGATTTTTCCATACAATCTTGGTGTTCTTTTAGGTTACAATATCTGCAAGCTGTACCAGAAAAAGGTGACAACTTTTCAGCATAAGTAAATCTATCAGCTGATTTTCTGTTCTTAGAAACTTGGAGAACTGCAGATTCCAAACTTATTTCTAAAGTGTCATCTACTATTTTTTTGGCATATTGCTCTATAGCTTGAATAATGCTGTCTCCATAGGCATGTTCATTTAAGTTGCTTGTGCTGTAGTAAGGTTTTTGTTTTGGAGAAGAAAGTTGAAGAGATTTAGAAAATGCTGATTCAACAGAAGCCTCCATATCTTCCTCACATGTAGCTTTTTTATAAAGGCAAGAATCTGTTAAAGATTTTGGTAAGCCAACTGTGGACATTTTTAGCTTTCTTGTGACATCTCGTGTTATGCTGTAAGCAAGAGCATCTGAAAATCTTAACAACTCTGAACAGTCAATTCTCTGTTTAAGTCTAGCTCTTTCATCAGCTTGGTTTTCACAAAGATGACCTATATTTCTTTTGTCTTGTCCATTTTTATCTATAGAATGCTTATCTTTATTCAAGAATTTTAACAGTTCATTCTTACTGTTTATCTGTGAGGATATTTTTCTATTATATTTGAGTTGGATTTTCCTAGCTGCTTGTTGAAGGCCTGATTTAATAGATCGATAAGCAAGTCTACTAGCATACTGATCCATTATTAATTCACTATTGGCACCTTCCCTTTTCAGAACTTGGATGATGTGGCCAGCATACTCATCTGTCACACTTTCACAGCTGGGATACTTGGATGTGAGACCTGACATGTAGGAATTTTGAAATAATGAATGGCTAAGTGGGTCAACTTCTCTTGGCCACTTTTCAGCCTGCATACTCCACTTCTCTTTTGAGCAAGAGTCTTTCTCATCTCTTTTGAGACAAAGACTATCCATAGGACAATTATTCTTTTTTAGTCTCAATAGTTTACAATGTTTTGATCTGACCATTCTTTTAACCTCTCTAATGACATCCCCAGCCACATCACCTGCATAATCCTTTAAACACTGTAAAGTCTCATCTTTATTTACAAGTGTAGTATATCCAGATGGCTTACTCTGAACATTTAAATGAGATTTTGTACTAGGTCCTCGGAAGGTTTTATCATGTAAATAGGAAGCAGCCATGTCAGTTGCCAAAGAAAGAATATGAGCAGCTAAATTATTTGCATATTGAGTTGTTTTCTCTGAACACTCTGATTTCATATGCATTTCTGGATATTCTTCATCTTCACTGCTTGCAACTTCTTCTGAAAGAGACCTCATGAGTTTCAACATAAACTCTTCTTTTTCTATGGTATTTTGCTCATTTTCAGATATGCCACTAAGAGATGGATTTCGAGGTGTGGAAGGTGGTGTAGCAGGTGCAAATTCTTTTGCTAATTCTCCTTTGAGCTTTTTGGTTAATTTTCTTAGGTTCTGCTCTGAACTAGTCTGGGGTGGTACTAAAGGAGTTGGTGGGGGAGTATCAGGTATTAGATTCCCATCTCTGATTTTCTGTTTATCCTCCACCTGTGAAATGTCTTCACTAGGAAGCACTGTAGGTGAGAAAGTAGGAGCAGGAGAAAACCAGCTTTCTTGCCCAAAAGGCAGAGAACCAAGGACAGTTTTATTCAGGTCATGTTTTTTCAACGATTTGTCAAAAGGTTTTATTGTAGAGTCCATTGCTTCAGTGAGTTCCTCTGTATTCTGTCCTTGAAAACTTACATCTGAACAAGGTGGTAGGGTACCTGAAGAAAACTTGGGAGACATAGATCCTTTATATTCTGAAACATTATCCTTTACTACTGAAGACATATCTTGAGGAGTCTGATTTAGACCATCTTGAAAGTTGGTTAACTTACTCATAGTTAGCTGTGGCTCCTCTTTAAGGGCAGGCAAAAATTGTTTCTCTATTTTTTCATGTTTCTTTATCAAACTTGACACATCTTTTCTAATGCCTGCACATGTCGGCATACCTGCACTGTGTGTCAAATTCTTATTATTTGATGCATCTAAGGAGTATTTTATAATATACTTAGATAAATGATCAGCAAAATAGTTTTTAGAGTTATTTTCACCATCCTGTGGAAGTGTTCCACCATGTGCTAAAAGGTTTTTTCCTTCGGCTTTATTGTTTATCACATAATCTGAAGATTCTCCAACTGCTTTGGTAACTTTGGAGGAGGCAATTGCTTCGTAAGTTTCAGTTACTATCATATCTACCATTGTTCCAGAGAAACTATTGATAGCTGCCAATTCACAAGCTGATTCTGAAGAGCTATTGGTTCCAATGCTTTTTGTTAATTTAAGATCATTCTGGGTATAAGAAAACTCACAGTTATTTTCATTATTTGGATTGTGGTTTGAAGGCAGATAAAGATTCCTAAGACAAGCGCCTTCCTCTTCTTTATTTTTTGTCATAAAGTATGTTTGGGTAGAATCATTGTACATTTTCTGACTATTATCTAATGGCAGATGAGAACTTTCCTGACATGTATTAGATGAAATATGATATCTACCAAGGGCACTTCCTGCCAAGGGTACTGGTATAGAAGTTACAACACCAGAAGTACAAAACAAGGCCCGTTGTACTGTGTATTCTTTTCTATGGTCCTGTACTGGATTCAATGCTGTCAGTACTTGATCATGACAAGTAGGAAAAGAAGTTGAGGTTTGTGTTGACTGCAATACACTTTCTGCACTGACATACTTGATGTTATCCATAGAGACACTAATTGCTGCTTTTGTGGTAAAAGTCACATCAACTTGTGATAGTTCAATGAATGCTTCCTGTATGACAGATTCAGATAAATCTTTTGCATAAGACCTAACTACTATGTCTTCATAATCAAAAGGGGTGTCATGTGTCCCTGTGGGTGTTGGTGGATGGGAAAACTGGCATACTTCCATAAGGCCTTCAAAAATAAGTTCTTCAGCAAGGTCTGCAGCAAACCTGGTGGCAGTATAAGTAAATATCTGCTTCTTGACATAGTGTAAATCTCGTAAAGCACTGGTTAGAGCATCCCCAACCAGAAAGTTGGCCAGACCACTGATGGCACGCTCCTTCAGCGAAAATGCCCTCCGCCTTCCAATTTCATTAAATGCCATATCAAAGACTGAGGATGTCAATTTCATCGCTAAGTTACAGAGCGCATTGGTACATGAAGAGACTCCCTTCTGTAAGTCTTTGAAAGCATGGCCAAAACTTTTTTCCACAAGGTCAGCTGCAAATTTCTGAATATTCTCCTTAATCATTCCAGATTTATGTTTTGACCTTTCTTTCCAATCAAGCTCCTTGGATTTAAGGTCTGTGGTTAGAATTTTCTCCTCTGTGGATCCAATACTATCAACGTAAGCTATATTTTCAGTATTTCTGGGGACAAACTGAGAATGAAAAACTGAGCCGAGTATTTCACATGAAACACTGTTTGCATAATCAGAGTAAGCATGATAAATGTTATCATAATTTTCATTGAACCTCTCTTCACTCACATCCAAGTGGCAGTAGCATTCAGTAGTAGTGCAGCTACCCAGAGGGCTGAAAGCTGAAGATCGAATGGGACTAAACAAGCCACTGTCCTCCCCCGATGTCTTCACTGGGCGAGGGGAGTCTGGAACATCATACAAATTACTGTAGGGGGATTCTGGTTTACGAGGAGTTGGTTTTCTTACATTAGCTGGAAGAGTGGGACGATCAAACTTAAATTTCTGAGGATTCATGGTAGTGGTAATGGAACAAGATTTTCCATGTTTGTGAATTCTTCTTTTGGATGGGTTTCCTACAACAGGTTCCCACTTGAGTTGACAAGAAGCATCTGAAGCTTGTTCTAGTTCATCAAACTGATCAAAACTGTCAAAAAATTCACCTATTTCAGAATCTGAGTCTTCTATACCATCTTTCCCTACAGGAATCTTGGGCAACTCAAGTTTTGCTTTTAAGCTTTTTTGATACCCTTCTTCATCTAAGAAAATAACAGGGCTTGGGCTTGAACATTCCGATTCAGATGATTCAGCAGGAGAAGATGAAAAAAGTGCTTTTTGTAAAGTAACACTTGTATCTGAAGGATGATACGACTTATAGAAACTCTTCTGAG
The DNA here is from genome assembly GCF_037893015.1 of Macrotis lagotis. Classification (NCBI taxonomy): domain Eukaryota; kingdom Metazoa; phylum Chordata; class Mammalia; order Peramelemorphia; family Peramelidae; genus Macrotis; species Macrotis lagotis. Next base: position 94,932,421 of record NC_133663.1, read on the forward strand.
TCCAAGGTTCAGAAGATGTTGTGACTGAATTTTTCACATTGGAAGGTCGCTCCTTAAATCCCAAAGTATTTATTAAGGATGGTGAACACTTAGTCACTGACTTCTGTTGCATAGAGCTAACCAGAACCTCTGAATTACTGGCTTCCAAACAGTGAGCAGGGATAGTCTGTGAAGCAGCATCACACTGGCTCCGCAATGTAGCAAAGCTCATTCCTGAAGCAAAAATAAAATTATTTTTCAACAAAAAACATTGTCATTTTATACTAGCTGATTTTAATAAAATGTATATATAGCCCAAGAAGTACCTTTTGAACTGACATGATATAACCAAATTTGAACTTACGCTATTTAACCAAATTTTTAAGTCATATGACATGATTGTTCATAATAGTCTACAATTCCTCTCTAAGTTTGAGACCTACTGGTCTCTGAGTAAATAATACTAGTATTTTAATTCTCCCATTTAATGAGCATAATCAGGCATGTGCTGGAGAGAGCTCATGCCAACTCCAGAAAACTGATCATTAAATTTCTTGCATGAGTATTTATACCTCAAAAATAAGCAAATGCTACAAAATGGGATCTGATTTCTTATTTTGCTGACTTAAGAAAGCAATATACAAAATGTCAATAATGTAGATTAAACTTTGGTGTTTTATGGATACAGAGCTGGTTCTTAAACAAATGCCAGTATACTACTATCTATAAAGGATTTTATAACAGAATCAAACTTTGAAACTACAGACATCACTAGCTAAGAAAAGGCAAAAACAAAAATTTACATATGGGTTTCACTGGGAAGTTACACATGTGGGGAAGTACATTTCTTTAGAGTCAGGAAATTTCAGTAGGTTAATCAAAAGAAAAACTTGTCTTTTTAAAAACTGAATTATAATGGCACTATCGATTCTCAAAAAAAAAATAGAAAACTTACCATCATTTTGTAACTTGGAAGGTTCCTCTTCATCTAACTGTTCAAATGCAGTGACAAAATCATCCTCAATAGAAGATACTGACTGATTGGTGTCATCATCATCTCCATGAGATTTCTCTAGCTGACGTTTCTGACGGAAGTATGTTTCCAGAGTATATTTAATGCCTGTGGCATATTTGCTTAGTAAATTAAATACAAAGTCTTCTCTGAGTCTTGGGAATGTTGCTGGAGGTACTCTCATTACACAAAGCACACTAGAAAAGTGATTCTAGAAGACAATAGAATATTAAAATATTATTTCCCAACATTTGCCTTTAAATAATATAACTAAAGTGGACAGGATACTGCCCAGGCAGCAGCACACTTGTCTTTTTCCTTATCTGTTCATTACCAACATTTCTGCCCAATTCTTCCCTTTTTCCAGAATTCAATCCTCATTTCTCTTCTTTTTCTTTTCTCTATCTTTCTCTGTGATGCCTTCTCTACTCGGACCAACTATATACAATGTTGCTAATCCCTCAGACCCAATTAAAACTTTCCTCTTCCATACGCCCAAAGTAATCTCAAGCCAAACAGACTTTTCCTATTACGGAAATTATCACTTATACTATATATGCAGAAATTATTTACTACTTCGCAACAATCATCCTATTTTCATATTAAACTATCTTTTATCACTTGTGTCATGATTGAATTTTGCATGTGTTTTATGGACTGTCTCCCCAACAAGTTCCTCAAAGGCAGGAATGGTACCTTGTGTTTTTCTACATCATCTAAGGTGCTATCCTGCATGCAAGTTGACTTTGTTTAAATCCTGAACACGTAGCCTCATCTATATTCTTTGGTTAAATTGTGTCATGGGGATATTGGACCTTTTTCAATGACAGAGAGAGCTAATTAATGAGGAAGTTTTCTCTACCACTGTAAATCAACCTTTTCTGTAATTCCAGTCTTTGAGAGTTGAGAGTATTGAGATATTAGGAACTTGCCAAGGTCACAAGGATGAGGGGAGTGTCACAGATAGGGCTTTAACATCATTCTTTCTAGCTCTCAGGCCAGCTCTCTACTATTCCCTCTCAGGGTCACCCAGGGTAAATAACCACATAACCAATATGTCAACTCTCATTAAGCCCAATGTAATCTTTCCTCTTAGCCTTCATAAAAATTCTCCTAAAATTTAGAGAATTCTTAAATATAAAATATATAAGATACAAAAATATGAAATAGCCATCCTCTAGGGTCTGCTTCTGTAGACAGGATCCTGTGGGCAAAAGGCTAAGAAAGAGGCAAATGGTGCTAAGAATCACATGAACTTTTAGACCAAACAGAAATGATAACTTAGAAATTGACACTCAAAATGTAAGATCTTTAACCGCTAGCCAACCAGTGGGTATAATAATGAAGGAAATGAATATTAATGCTTAAATTATTGTTTAATAGCTAATATTTATATAGTGCTTCTGCAAAATGCTTTATAAATAACAATATTATCTATCCTTGGTTAAATTGTGTCATGGGGATACTGGACTTTACTCATTGACAGAGGGAGGTAGATGCTATTGTTATACTCATTTTACAGATAGGGAAATTTAGGTAGCCAATGGTTAAATGATTCATCCAAGGTAACATGTCTAATAAGTGTTCTGAGACCTGATTTGAACTTAGGTCTTTCTGACTCAAGGTCTAATGCTCTATCCACTGCATCACTTAGCTGTCTAAAAATGAAATAAGATAGAAGTAATTTGCAGCTTAAAAAAAAAAGGGTAGGCTCATGAATTCATGTAGAAGCAAATAAAGAAGCTGATTTTTATCATGAGTTCAAAAGCAATAAGAAATATTTCCTAGCAACTCAGTTCATTTCATATCACAGTTTTCAAAAGTATAGGGTGTTCCAAAAGCCTGAGTATAATTTTAAGCTATTTGAACTTAAACGTAAACCCTCTATATTAAAACATACATACAAAATAATTATACTTTATGCATCAATACTTTTATAGAAAATATGGAGGTAAGAAAAATTTTATGAAGATTATATTCAGGGAGCAGAGACAAGATGGCAACAAGAGCGGATCATGTCTTAGGTGCTCTCTCATAAATCTTCGAAACTAAGGACTTTAACTAAATTTTCAAGAGACAGAACCCACAGAGGGACCCAATGAGGCAGTTCTCCTACTCAAGGTAACCTGGAAAAGAGCAGAAAGGCTCTGCTCCCGGGGGTTGGAGGGGCGGCCGCCAGAGGGGTGGCCCAGCAGAGCGAAAGAACTTCAGCCTCCTGGAGGCAGCCCCAGGAGCACCAGGCACAAATTGGGGGAAGGGGGAGGGAACCTCTGCCAGAAGGAGCACATGAATCCCAGCCCTCAGGGCACACAACAGAGTAGCAAGCAGCAGCCTGGCCCAGGTAGTCCCAATCCAGAAAAAGAAGCAGGCACAGCCAGTAAGCAGGAGCCCCCAGGGCATGAGCCCATTGAACCTAGGAAAGGGAGTGAGAGAGAGAGAGAGAGAGAGACTACAAAGCTCTGTCCTCTGCCCTGGAACAGGACTCTGAGGCAATGACCACATTCAGATCCTGATCGCAGTCTAAGCCCCCCCCACCTCAGCCCCATGGCAGAGGGGGTCGCATATGGTCATTCACAGACCAGGAGGGAGGACAGAGCCTCACACACTGAGACCCTTGTGGGAGTGTCCCAAAAGCTCAGGAAGCACCCCAAAAACAGGCTTAGGCTGGGAAAATGAGCAGAGAAAAAAAGAGGAATACCATTGAGAAATACATTATCTATGATCCCAAGAAGGATCAATATACTCAGTCTGAAGATGAGGAAGCACAAGTTCCTGCATCTAAAGACTCCAAGAAAAACAGAAATTGGGCTCAGGCTATGACAGAGCTCAAAAAAGACTTTGAAAATCAAATGAGGCAGTTTGAAGAAAAACTGGGGAAAGAAATGAGAGAGATGCAGGAAAAACATGAAAATGAAGTCAGCAGCTTAGTCAAGGAAATCCAAAAGAATGCTGAAGAAAATAGCATGCTAAAAACCAGCTTAGGTCAAATGGATAAAACAGTTCAAAAAGTTATTGAGGAGAAGAATGCAAAATTGGCCAGATGGAAAAGAGATAAGAAAACTCTCTGAGGAAAACAAATCCTTCAGACAAAGAATAGAATTCAGGGAGATTGACGAATTTATGAGAAATCAGGACTCATTACTTCAAAACCAAAAAAATGAAAAATTAGAAGAAAAAGTGAAACATCTCATTGAAAAAACAACTGATATGGAAAACAGATTTAGGAGAGATAATTTAAAAATTATTGGAATACCTGAAAGTCATGATCAGGAAAAGAGCCTTGACATCATTTTCCAAGAATTAGTACAGGAAAATTGCCCTGATATCCTAGCAGCAGAGGGCAAAATAGAAATGGAGAGAATCCACCAATTCCCCCAGAGAAAGAGATCCCAAAAAACCAACCCCCAGGAATATTATAGCCAAGTTCCAGAACTCCCAAGTCAAAGAGAAAAATATTACAAGCGGCCAAAAGGACACAATTCAAATATCATGGAGCTGCAGTCAGGATCACACAGGACTTAGCAGCAACCACATTAAAAGCTCAGAGGGCTTGGAATATAATATACCAGAAGGCAAAAGAGCTTGGAATGCAACCAAGAATCAACTACCCAGCAAAACTGAATGTCCTCTTCCAGGGAAAAAAGATAGGCTTTCAATGAACCAGGGGAATTTCAAATGTTCCTGTTGGAATGGCCAGAGCTGAATAGAAGGTTTGAACTTCAAATACAGGACTCAGGTGAAGCATAGAGATTGGAAGAGAAGGGGAAAATATGAGGGACTTGATGATGAACTGCATGTATTCCTGCATAGAAAAATGACACTGATAATACTCATAAGAACCTTCTCAGTTAATAGAGCAGGTAGAAGGAGCTTTTATAGTTGAAGCACAGCAGGAAGCTGAATTTGAAGAAAAAATATGGTGTAAAAATGGAGTCAATAGAAAAAAAGGGAAATGTAATGGGAGAAAGAAAAAGGAGGGCGGAATAGGCCAAGATATTTCATATAATAAGATTTTTCTTTATTAAAATGAGCTATTTCAATGATATGAAAGGGGGGAAGACAAGGGAGAATGAAGGAATCTTTGCTCTCATCAGAGATGGTTAGGAGAGGAAACAGTATATATACTCAATGGGGTATAGGCATCTGGAATAAGAAGGAGAGGGGGGGAACAGGGGGAAGGCGGGGATGTGAGTGATGGAGGAGAGGATGGACCATGGGGGGTGAGTGGTCAGATATAAAACATTTGCTTTTTTACTTTTTGCAAGGGGCTGGGATTGGATGGCCTGTCCCGGACCATAGGGCCAGGTGGATGCTGGGTCTAAGGGGTGGTATGGGGGCTCAGGCCTTCTTGGCCCCAGGACCAGGGACCTGTTTGCTGCGCCACTCAGCGACCCTAAAGCAGAGTCAGAGTGAAAGGAGAGAGAAAATACAGTACAGGGTAGTGGAGAAATACGAAAGGAGGGAGTTGCGATCAGCAATGGCAATGGTGGAAAAATATGGAAGTAACTTTTGCGATGGACTTATCATAAAGAATGTGACCTACCTGCAACAGAGTTGTTGGTGTTGGAACAAAGACTGAAGCACATTTTTTTTATTATTATTATTATTTGGGGGGCAGGGCAAATGGGGCTGGGTGGCCTGCCTGGGGCCACATAGCAGGGTGATTGTTGGGTGTCTGAGGCCAGATTTGGACCCGGGTGCTCCTGGCTCAAGGGCCAATGCTCTGTCCACCACCCAGCCACCCCTACTATTATTACTATTTTATTTTATTTTGGGTCTCTTTTCTTTTTTTGGTTTTTGCAGGGCAGTGGGGTTGGAGTGTTTTGCATGTCACATGGCTGGGTGATTGTTGGGTGTATGGGGACGGCTATGGGCTCAGGTGCTCCTGGCTTCAGGGCTGGTGCTCCATCCATTGCACCACCTGGCCATACCTACAATTATTACTATTATTTTTTTAATTTTAATTTTAATTTTTTTCTCTCCCCTTTACTTTATCACTCAAGTGAGTCTAGATTTTGGGGGGGAGGGGGTATTTTGTTTACTCTTAAACAAGAATATTTTATTAATGTATAAAAAACATTATTTGTAGAAAATGAGAATATTAAATATTAAAAAATAATATATTTAAATCCTCCAAATTAACTTAACATATCCTTAAACAATGAGAAATTTCAATTATAACGATGGATATGGTAGAATTCAAGAAAAATATATTGGGAATTTCGTTCAAGAATTAAGAAAACAGAAGAAACCAAACACTTGCAAACTTTTAATGTCAGAGGAGTCATAAGGCATTGGATTTAGGAAGTACCAAATGCCATTTGCTAGAATCAATCCTAGTTTGTTGTTTCTGTAATCAGATCACTGACTTATTAGAGCAAATACCAAAATCAAATCAGAGAATAAAAATAATAATTTGCATCACTGGGGCAATTTTAACCTGGCCTAACAAGATGACAATGAAAAATAGGTAATAAATAAAATGAAATACATTATCACAGATTATTTCCATGTTCAAGAGTTAACTGTTGTAACTCAGTCCCAATAATGAAAAAAAAAAAAGATTGTGCCCCAACCAAATATTGCAAGTCCTACAAAGGGTGGTAGAAAATAAAGAAAAGGAAAAACAAGTTCTCAAAGACTTTGATGAGAGTCCCAGGAAAGAACAGCAACTGGGCATAAAACAAAAAGGTTCTCTGAAGATTCCTGTAATCCAGGTTTTAGGCTTCAGTCAGGAGAGCCACCATACCTGATGCGGCTCAGATGCAGATTTGCTATATTTGAAAGTGGCAATGAAGAAAACTAAAATGGAAAAGAGTAAATGAAGTCTTCACACTGGGTGGCAAAGTAGAGGCAACACATCTTAGGAAAAAAGTGCAAGAAAAGCATGGAGAAAAATCTCAGACCTTATTATTAACCCCAAGAAGGCTAATGAGACAACATTAATGACCTCTGACCCTCATTCTACTTTTTCACTGCTACCAAATTTTAATGAGAATGATTTACACTCACACACATGCCAACTCATATTTCAAATAAAATATCCTAGAAATTTCTCAAACACTCTACCTCTGGTCACTTCTGGGGCAAAGCCAAGATGGCAGCATGAAGCTCGCATGGACCCAGAGCTTTTCCCTATACCATGTCAAATGAAGCATCTACACACACATTAAAGGTACAGATCCTACCAAAAGAAAATATCAATACAAGTTCTGAACTGTAGGCATTGTAGAGGATTTTGAGTGAAGGTCTGTCTCTTCAGGGGGAAAGGGTAAGTAAGCCCAACTAGGCAGGAGAGTGGGAAAGCTAGTGGGAGGTTTTTAGCCACAGTGCTATCCAGGTCCTGGCAGCTAGACAAAAAACCAATATGGAGGGTCCCATCCCCAATAAAGTCTAAATCCTGGGAACACTAGGGCAAAAGGCAAGACTAAGCTGGGAACAAACTACTACACAGACAGAGCCTGGACATAAAGGAGGAAACAAACCTCTGCATAGCTTAGGGCCAGGGATGCATAGGCAATATCTTAAGTCAGTGATGAGCCAGGGATATAACCCCATCTCCTGCACAATAAGCTCAAGACTATGCTCCCTATACCCAAGGGGCAGAGCTCAATAATACAAATGAGAAAAAGAAATAAAAAGCACTAACCATAGAAAACTACTATGTGGATAGAGATGTCATCTCAGAAGAAGAAAGCAGTGACAATTTACCTCCAGGGGAAGTCATGAATTGAACTCAAACCCAAAACCTCATAGAAGAGCTTAAAAAGGAATTAAAAACCAAAGAAGAAAGCAAGAAGAAAAATAAAAATGAAATGAAAGTCATGCAGGAAAATTATGAAAAGATGACCAAAGAAATCAACTCCTTTAAAAGTAAAATTAACCAAATGGGAAAAAGAATATAAAGCTTCAAAATATAAAAGCAATCACGTGGAAAAGGAAAGAAACATCTAAAACTCAAAATGAACCAACTGAAAAAAGGGAATGTACATCAACAAAAAAAGTAAAATTAAGCAATTGGAAAAGAAAACATAAACGCTAAACAGAAGAAAATAAAACCCTAAAAATTAGAATTGGACAAACAGAAACTAATGAATGTATGAGATACCAAGATTCCATCAAACAATCAAAAGGCTAAAAAAACTGAAGAAAACAAACACCTGGAAAATAGATCCAGGAGAGATAACTGACAAATTATTGGTCTACTAGAAAGCCTAGATCAAAAAAAAAAAAAAAAAAAAAGCCTGGACTATATCTTTCAGAAAGTCATTAAGGAAAAGGAGAAAATACTGCAAGTAGTCAAAAAGAAGCAATTTAAATACAATGGCAGCACAATCAGAATTACACAGGAAAGTTTCAAAATGAAAGGATCAGAAAACCTGGAATCTATTTCAGGGAGCAATGGATCTTGGATTACAACTAAGAATTTACTACCCTGCAAAATTCAGCATAGTCTCTCAAGGGGAAAGATGAATATTCAATGAAATAGAGGACTTCCAAAATTTTCTGATAAGAAGATCAGAATTTGATTTTGAAATACAAGATTTAAAAGAAGCATAAAAAGCTAAACAGAAAGAAGAAGAAAAACAAATGCTAGTCAAGAACAAGGGAAGCATCATTTGTAACTCTTGAGAACTGTATCTCTGATAGGATAAAGTATTGAATATATGGGGTATGGTTGGTTCTTTTCCTTCCTTATGGAACGAGACCAAAATGACATCACTATGTTTGAGACAAATTATAGAGCATCTGGCTGAAAAATTTGGGATATTTACTCTAAAACCTATGTGTCTCGAGTTTCTTTTGAGTCACTTTAACTCTGCTTTGTTCATAGAGCTCAGTACATTCTCTAATGAGGGCATTATATGCTGGTTGGTCCTGTGACATGTCTTCCATGACTTACAATCAATTGTAAAGTTCTTAAGAGAGAGATCTTCAGGATGTCTCAGTACTTAGGAGTACTTAGAGGCCCTATTTATGATGAAATCAGAAGTGACATTAGTAAATTCTTAGAGGTTTGTAGTACAATAGGGGTAGAGAGTGGGGAGTGTATTTAGAAAGACTGGACATAAAGAGATTAGGAAATGATACTACCTTAATTCATACTTTAGTTAACAAGTTAGTTAACAACTATCATGCCTGAGGTACTAAAGGGACAAAGGGAGAAGGTGTACTTAGAGGGACTGGACATGAAAACATCATTAAGAGTTTTTGCTTTTACTTGATACTTTGGCTACAATTGAAGGGAGTATGGGGCAGGGTAAAAAATGGTTCACAAAATGACTTGGCTTTGCATGAAGTTTTGGCTCATCAGGATTGGGTGTCCTTGGAGGATACTTGAAAAGGGGTTAAGGGATAAATAAATTTTAATTTGATGTGATTCATGACTTGAGAATTATTTCTAATGAGACAGAAGAAGGGAAAGTACTTAGTGACTATGAGGCAACTCTCCTTATCAATCAACTTTTGAGAATAGTATTTCTATCAGGCCAGGTAAAAGGAGTATATTTTGACAAAGAGGATGCAAGCACAAGACAAGGTTAAAACAATAAATACGTAAAAAGAAGTACTATACTAGGAGAAGGTTAGGCATTAGTGGATAAATAACACCAGGTGAAGATGCAATAGAGGGAAAGAAGAGAGGGTGTGAACGAGTAATTTCTACTCAAAGATTTATAGCCCAGAGAAGGAATAACATATATTCCCAACTGGGTTTAAAAATTCTATCCTACCCTATGGGGAAGTAAGGGGAGGGAAGGGAGAGAAAAGGGAGGAGGGGACTGATAAAAGGGAAGAAGACTAAGGGATAAGTGAAAGCAAATTTAAAATTAAAAGAAAAGCTAAATGGGAATGGGAATAAAACATTAGTGAGGAGGAATAAGGGGAAAGGAAAAAGAAAAGTATGATGAGGAAAGAAAGCATGGACAAAAAATAGAGAAATAGTAATCTTAACTAAATGTGAATGGAGGGGGCAGCTAGGTGGCGCAGTGGATAGAACACTGGCCCTGGAGTCAGGTGGAGTTCAAATCCGACCTCAGACACTTAATAATTACCTAGCTGAAGGGGGTAGCTAGGTGGCGTAGTGGATAACACACTGGCCCTGGAGTCAGCAGTACCCGGGTTCAAATCCGGTCTCAGACACTTAGTAATTACCTAACTGTGTGGCCTTGGGCAAGCCATTTAACCCCATTGCCTTGCAAAAATCTAAAATACAAACAAACAAACAAATAAATAAATAATGTGAATGGAATGAAATCCAACCATTATGGAGAGCAATATGGAACTATGCCCAAAGAGCAATAAAACTGATCATCCCTTTGACTTGCAATATCAATACTAGGCCTATAACCAGAAGAAATAAAAAAAAAAAAAAAATCAGAATCCTACAATAATTTGTTTACAAGAAACACATCTGAAACAGAGAGATTCACACAGGGTAAAGGTAAGAGGATGGAGCAAAATAGCTCTCATTAAAAGTAATAAGGAAGGAAACTACATGGTCTTAAAAGGCACCATAGGCAATGAAGTTATATCATTATTAAAAATTTATGCACCTAATAGTATAGCATCCAAATTCTTAGCAAATTCTTTTTTTTTTAGGTTTTTGCAAGGCAAATAGGGTTAAGTGATTTGCCCAAGGCCACACAGCTAGGTAATTACTAAGTGTCTGAGGCCGGATTTGAACCCGGGTACTCCTGGTTCCAGGGCCAGTGCTCTATCCACTGTGCCACCTAGCTGCCCCAGCAAATTCTTAGAAGAAAAACTGAATAAATTACAAGACATGGAAAGCAAAACTATAAAAACAGTTCTATCAGAACTAGATAAATCTAACAACAAAATAAATAAGGACAAATTTAAGAAGTGAATAAAACTATAAAAACTTAGATACAATAGACCTCTCAAGAAAACTGAATGGGGGTAGAAAAGAATATACCTTTTTCTCTACAATACACGGCACTTATACCAAAACTGAAAATGTACCAGGGCACAAACATCTTACAATCAAATATAAAAAGGTTGAAATAATAAATGTGTCTAATGCATGATGCAATGCAACAAATCATAGAAATAATCATTTCATCCAAGAAAATGACAACAATGAGACATCAAATCAGGTTACAGGCAAAGCAGTTTTTAGGTGAAATTTTATCTCTCTAAATACTTAAATGAATAAAACAGAAAGAGGAGATCAATGAATTGGGTATTTAAAAACTAGAAAAAAGAACCAATTAAAGATCTCCAATTAACTATCAAATTATAAATTCCAAAAATCAAAGAAAAGATTAATAAAATTGAAAACAAGAAAACCACTTATCTAATAAATAAAACTTAAGAGTTGGTTTTATGAAAAAACAATAAAAAGTTTAATCTGTTAATCCGATTTTAAAAAAAGAAAAATACCAAATTACTAGTATCAAAAATGAAAAAAGGTGAACTCACCACCAATGAGAAGAACATTAAAGAGATAATTTGGAGCTATTCTGCCTGTGTGCCAATAAATTTGATAACCTGAGTGAAATTAATGAACATTTATAAAATTATAAAGTATGTAAATTAACAGATGAGGAAATAAAATATTTAAATAATCCTATTTCAGAAAAAGAAATTGACAAAACTATCTGTAAACTTCCTAAGAAAGTCTCCAGGTCCAGAGGGATTTACAAGTGAATTCTACCAAACATTTAAGCAACAATTAACTCCAATTCTACACAAACTATTCAAAAAAAGTAGTTCTGCCAAATTCCTTTTATGATACCAATATGATGTTGACACCCAAACCAGGAAGAATCAAAACAGACAAAGAAAATTATAGACTAATCTTCCTAATGAACATTGATGCAAAACTCTGAAATAAAATTTTAGCAAAAGAGATTATAGCAAATTATTACCAGGATTATACACCACGATCAGGTAGGATTTATAAGAGGTATAGAGATGGTTGTGATAAAGGTCTCTTTTCTAAAATAAATAGAGAATTGAATCAAATTTATAAGATTACAAGTTATTCCCCAATTGATAAATGGTCAAAGAAAATGAACAGGCAATTTTTCAAATGAAGAAATAAAAAAAAAAATATATATATATATATATAAATATAGGGAAAAAAACACTCCAAATCATTACTGACTAGAGGAATGCAAATTAAAACAACTATGAGGTTACACCTCACACTTTTCAGATTGGCTAAGGTAACAAAAAGGGAAAATGATCAGTGTTGAAGAGTGTGTGGGAAGATTGGGACATTAATGCATTGTTAGTGAAGTTATGAACTAATCTAACCATTATGGAGAGCAATATGGAACTATGCCCAAAGAGCAATAAAATTGATCATACCCTTTGACCTAAGCAATACCAATACTAGGCGTATAACCAGAAGAAATAAAAGAATGGGAAAAGTCCCACGTATATAACCAGAAGAAATAAAAGAATGGGAAAAGTCCCACGTACTCCTAAATATTCATAGCAACTCTTTGTAGTGGCAAATAATTAGAAATTGAAGACATGCTCATCTTTGGGGAATTGCTGAACAAGTTATGGTATATGTGCTACATATAAATGCTAGAGTACTATTGTTCTATAAGAAATCACAAATGGTCAGCCTCTAGAGAAGCATGGAAAGAGTTACAGGAATTGATGTTCAGTGAAGCGAGCAGGAACCAAGAACCAAGAGAACACTGTACACATTAAACAACAATATTGTGAGCTGATCAGCTTTGATGGATGTAGCCCCTCTCAAAAGTTAAGACAACCCTGGGAGACCTGTTTTATTTGTTTTGTTTTTTAGGTTTTTGCAAAGCAAATGGGGTTAAGTGGCTTGCCCAAGGCCACACAGCTAGGTAATTATTAAGTGTCTGAGACCGGATTTGAACCCAGGTACTCCTGACTCCAAGGCCGGTGCTTTATCCATTACGCCACCTAGCGGCCCCTGACCTGTTTTATTTGAAGAAATAAATCCAAAGAAAAAAAACCTACAGAATCTGAATAAACACTGTTCACTTTTTTTAAAATTTCTCTTATGTTTTCCCTTCTTATCCCATGGTTTTCTTTCTTTTCCCTTAGTCTTAATTCCTCATACAGAAAATGACTAGTAAACAGTTAAACACAAATGTACATGAACAACTTCACCAGACTGCTTGCTGTTGGGGGGTGGGGGGAATGAAAGAAAATTGTGTAACTTATAAATTTGCATGTGGATGAATGTTGAAAAACTTTCATAACTTGGAATTGCGAAAATAAAATATCAATAAAAACACTGTATCTATAGAGCAAATTTCATTAACTTTTCAACAAAACCACCCTCATCCTCCAAATCTTCCCATTCCCACTGAAAATACCTCTATTCCTCCAGGGTCCCAGGTTTGTTACCATGTCATTGCCTTTGCACCCTCAATCACCTTTATCCCACATATTCAATCCATTTGCCAAATCTTGCTGAATTTACTTCTATCAATACTCCATTTCTACTCTCATACAGCCAGTCACCATCTTAGTTCAGGATCACACATATTGGCAAGAATAATGCAAAGGTCTAATTTGTCTCCCTGTCACAAGCCTCTCCCTCATTCTAACATCCCATGTGCTGAAATAGTTTTCCTTTTCTATATTACTCACTACCCAATAAAACTATAATGCTTCCGAGCTACCTATGGGACAAAATATAATAAACTTAGCTTTCCAGACAACTCACATTACTACCCTTCATGTATTCTATGGATGGTCCAAAGTGTTCATCACATCATCACATAACAGTACTCAATCTTTTGTTTCCACATTTTTTTACTTATTCACCCCCATTATACTCCCCTCATCTCCACTTAAAAGAACCCCCTTCCTTCCTCAAAACAGAGCTCACACATCACTTTCTAAGTCTTTACTAAATAACCCCTTCCCCAAATGCTAGTATCTTCCCATCTATAACGTCTGGGTGCTGAGTTATAAATGTGTTCTTTATATATTAAGATATGTACATATTGTCTCCAGTAGTAGAACATAAGCTTACTAAGAACACAGGATTATTTCATTTTTTTTTCCTCTATCTCCAGCAGCTAAAACAGCACCTGGAACATTGTAGGGTTGGGTTTTTTTTGTTTTGTTTTGTTTTTTAGGTTTTTGCAAGGCAAATGGGGTTAAGTGGCTTGCCCAAGGCCACACAGCTAGGTAATTATTAAGTGTCTGAGGCCACATTTGAATTCAGGTACTCCTGACTCCAGGGCCAGTGCTCTATCCACTGCGCCACCTAGCCACCACCCATTGTAGGTTTTTAATAAATAACTTGATGATTACAACTTCTCTATCCTTTGGTAGATATTCACGCATTAAAACCAAAATATCCTGGTTATAACATGACAGTCAACAATATGGTGATGATCCTCTCAATTTCACCAGGGTAATCCCAAAATAACAGATATACAACATATGACCTGCAAGAATTCAAGGTTTCTCCACATTGGTGGTACCAACTAAAGTATACACTCCACTAAAGAGCTTTTAAGAATTGTGGGTCATCACAGTACTATTAAATATATGAAACATACCAACATTCTAGATGTTAAAAATGACAGATCTTTTAAATACACAAAATAAGGATAATGATTAGTTCTGGGATTTCAATGGTACAAGGAGGTCCCAGGGAATAGATCCTCACCTTCTTTGCTACTGGGTTTTGGAAAACTGCCTGGAACATTGTGCAACCAAGTGTTTTGCCCAAAATCACAAAGCAGTATACAACACTAAGTAACAATTACACATCAATACTAAAGAAAATATTGACCTCATTTCAACCACTATCCCCACAATAAAAGCATACAAGTGTGACAGGCTAGATATTAGACCTGTGCTCTAACCTCTAATGGATATGTAGTACACTGGAATGGAAAAAGACTAAGAACAGGAATCAAGAAATGGAACTGTGAATCTGAGACTCCTATAGTTCTCTGACATTTGAATAGAACTGCAACCTCAATGATAAGGGGGAATTTTCCAGATCTCAAACCAAAAAAAAAAAATGCAGGTTCATATTCTCCAAGAATAATTTTTAAAGGGATCTTTGAAAACACCCTTCATAAATATCTAAATGTCTGTGACATAAAATCCTAACAAGTAATTGCTGACCTAAGTTCTATAGCCCTCATCCTCTATCTGAATTTTTTTAAATGTCCTTTATAAAAATCACACATTCTCAGTCATCCACTTTACATGACTCCTTTTGGCTGAGAGATGAAGTTAAACACAAATTCTAAAACCATTAAGAAAAATATATTTAGGGGCGGCTAGGTGGCGCAGTGGATAAAGCACCGGCCCTGGAGTCAGGAGTACCTGGGTTCAAATCCGGTCTCAGACAATTAATAATTACCTAGCTGTGTGGCCTTGGCCAAGCCACTTAACCCCATTTGCCTTGCAAAAACCTAAAAAAAAAATTTTATATATATATATATATATAGATATATAGATATAGATATATAGATAGATAGATATAGATATATATATATTATATATATATTATATATTTTTAGCAAATATAGGACATATTATGAAGAGTTAAGTTGCCTGTAAATGAGTAATAAATTCAAGAACATGATGAATTCATATAAGAGAATGAATAGTAGTTATACTATTTCTCGGCTACTTAAATTTAAATTATATAAACTATTCATTTATTTCTGTGGTCAAAATACTTCTATATTTTGATATTAACTCCAACTCTTTATAAATTAGTTTTTTAAGAAAATCTTGGGCAGCTAGATGGAGCACTGGATAAGAGTGCTAAACCTGGAGTCCGGAAAAACCTAAGTTCAAATCCCTCCTCAAACATTTACTAGCTAGTTGTATGACCCAGGCAAGTCACTTAACCTTGTCTGCCTCAGTTTCTTCATCTCTAAAATAGTGTAAAAAAAAGAAATGGTAAACCACTTCTATATCTTTGCCAAGATTTAACTTCAAATGGGAGTTAACAAAGTCAAACATGACTGAAATAACAACAAAAAAGATATCTTAAAGAAAAAAAAAATTGAAAAATCAATGATGTGAAAATTTCACAGTAGTTTTGGCTAAAAACAAATTCTGATATGAAAACTTCATGCCAGAAAAATTTATTGAAAGGCTGTATCATGGGTAAGGTAAAACTGTAAAGGTAAAATTTTATAAGATTTTTCACAAATAAAACTAAAAATCTTAAAATTAGAAGGGAAAAAGGTACCTAGAAAAATATTTGCAGCAAATTTCTCTGATGGAGGTCTCATATCAAAGACATAAAAAAATTAATGCAGATTGAATAAGAGAGTCATTTCTAATAGCTAAATATGGTCAGAGATTATGAATCAACAGTTGTTAAAAGAAAAATTCCATGTTATGTTAAAATTATATGGAAAACTCCCATTTATTAATAATCAAATAAATGCAAGTTACAAAACAGATTAGAAAAGATGACAAAAAAAGGAACAGATATTGGAAAGAGTTTCAAGAAAATAGGCACATTTAGTGCACTATTAAGGGAATGTGAACTGGTTTAGCCATTCTAAGAAAGCAACTTGGCACTACGCCCTCAAAATCACTGAACTGTACATACTCTTTAACCCAGCCAGACCACTACTAGGCCTACAAATCAAAGAGATCAAACAAAGAGGAAAAGGTCCAATATACACAAAAATATCTTTAGAAGTTTTTTCATAATAACCTCAAACAGGAAACTAAGAGAATTGCCAACTACTGAGGAATAGCTACAGAAATTAGAATTATTAGAATATTTACTATAGTTGTAAAAATGAAGAGTTTATGGAAATTTTAAAGACTTTTCTAAACTGATATAAAATGAAATATGCAAAACTAGGAGAATAACTTCTATAGTAACAACACTATAACAAAAAACAACTCTGAAAGATTTTACTAGTGATTAATACAATAATAAACCAATGGTAAATCAAAGGACTAAAGATGAAACACACTATCTTCTGCCAAAGAGTTCATGGACTTAAAATGCATAATGTGATATGTCTTTTTTGACATGTCTGATGTTGGAATTTGATTTGCAGAACTACACATATCTGTTATAAAAGTTTTCTTTTCCTTTTTATTGTTCAATATGTGCAGAGGTGAAGGAAGGAAAGAACTAAATGCTTGTGAAAAGGAGTAATTTTTTAAACTTTACCTGTTTTTGAGGGTCAGCATTTGTTTCTGATGATTTATTTACATCCTTCAGAAAAATTATTTCATTTTCACTTAGATTGCAGAAGTGGATAGAATTCAGAAGATCTGGGAGTTCCAGAGAAATTGTAGTTAAATCCTAATTTTAAAAGCAAACAGAAAAAAGATATGAAACAATGTTTAATTTGACCCCAAATTTCATAAAAACTATATAGATATATTTAAAAAGGTATTTTATAATATAAAGATAAAATATGAAATAAGTAAACTAGTTAAAATCTATGTATGGAAAACCAATTTTCAAAGAATCAAAAAATAAACACTAATTTTTTATCTTTACTACCTAGTGCTTATAGAATAAAGCTAACAACAGTCTGATATCAACAGGTAAAATTATTTATGAGAGGTAACATGGAGTATTGGAGAGGGCACTTAAAGTGAGGAAGATCTCAGTTCAAATGAAATCTGAAACTTAACACATGTGACCCTAGTCAATCAAGCACCAGGAATTTAAGTGCTTATTTTAACCCAGGGTGCTATATTCTGTACAAAGAATGAAATAATCCCTACTTTCAATTCGCTTACATTCTAATATAGGAAATAAATACATACAAAAATATTTATAGCATACACATTAAATTTATATGTTACATATATTTCCACAAGTTCAGAGCAGCTCTGACATCACAAAAGAAAGCCCAAAGTTAACCCAAAATCAGTAACTGCAAATTCAAAAGAATGTGCATATATAGTATATGCAGGCTAATTTGCTTTGTTATAACTTAAATGGCATACAAAAAGCATAACTATTTGAGTAATTCCTTCATTGTAATCCTAACAAAAATTATTCTAAACTAAATCAGGTCAAATATATGAAAATGGATAATTGATCTTATAAAATTAATATTATATACTTACACTAATTAAATTGACAAAATGTGTAAGACTGAGACAAAATTTGTTATCAAAACCACCTTTTTAAAAAACCACAATTTCACCTTCCCACCAATTTGCAGTGAAGAGGAGAAATAAGCTTGTGGTATTAGGATTACTTTTGTGAATACTGTGATTAATATTACTATGACTTCTTTTTCCATGACAGGAAAATTCAAATGAACATGTTAAAAGTACAGAACTTCCAAAGCATTCTCAGACCTTAAAAAAAAATAAAGTTTAAATTTGAAGAATTATAAATAATGGTGTACTATAATGATAGCAAAATATTCATAATATCATAAGGTTTGTTGGTATGATTTATGACGGTTCCTTTTTCACATTTCACATTCTAATTTACCTGTATCTGATCAGTATCTGTTTCTTCATTGAATCCTAGAAAGTTAACCTGAAAAAAATAACAACAAAATTCTGCCAAGCTGAAATTTTCCTAATTGTAATATCAAGACAAGTGGGTAAAACTTAAAAGTAGATTAGAAACCCATTAAGCAGAAAAATTTTAATTGCTAACTGTAATACAATGATTTTTCAAATATGATTCTGAATGTCTTATACCACAATCTTAGATTTAAAACAGAAGAATCCAAGATGACTATTATTTTATGAACATTAAAGGATCAAGTTACTAGGCAATACTGAGTAAAACTTTAAACTCCTACATGGTTTTACAAAAAGTCTCTTAAGAACACACTCTTCCCCTTCAACAGAATGAGGAAAAAAAGGAGATTCATTTTCTCCTCTTTCCTCATTTTGTCCAGCTCTCTAATCAAATTAATTACTGACTAAAACACAGTCTTATACAAATTGAATTGCCTCTTTCCAGAGGGATTTCACAATTGGACTGCTTCTTCTTACTGGCCCTCCAGTAAGAACAAAATGATCTTCTTCTTTCTTAAAATTTCTAGGCTGGGGGTGGCTAGGTGGCACAGTGGATAAAGCACTGCCCTGGAGTCAGGAGTACCTGGGTTCAAATCCGGTCTCAGACACTTAATAATTACCTAGCTGTGTGGCCTTGGGCAACCACTTAACCCCCATTTTTGCCTTAAAAAAAACCTAAAATAAAATTTTCTAGGCTGGCCCTTCCAACATCAACAGTTTGGTTCAACAGTCTTGTTAAGGTCTCCCTCCACTTTGGCTATTAGGCAGAGTATGTACCAGGTTTTCTTTTGCATCAAGCTGTTCATTTTAGCTAAGGTCCAGATTTGGAGAAAAAAAAATCTTGATAATTACTTGATGTTAAGTTACTTTTACTATTTCAGTTACTATGAAACAGCCTGGCCTGCTGGATCAATGGTCAGCAAGATATGGGTGAAAATTTAGCTACAGATATATATGTATGCATATGTTCACATGTGTGTGCACATATTTAAGTATGCATATTATAGATGCATGTATATCATATATATATGTATATATGTATGTATATGTGTATGTGTGTTTGTGGGTATGTATCCTCGCTGTGACTGTGGGAATATCTCTTAGTCCCACAGTATCCCAAGCAATTCTCTACAATTCTCAGAGTTTGCCAATGTGAATCAGTGCAAGGAATTTCCATACTAGGAATTCCTTACACTGATAAAAATCAATTATTCACTGTCAGATACTACTATTAGTGAAAAATTCATTTTTTATATAGACTTAAAATTGAAAACACTTGAAGAGATATACTGCAAAAGAATGACCCATCTTAAACTTTTTTTTCAATAGGATGACAATATTAAAAAGCAGCACAATTCTCAATGATTTACAAACAATTCTTTTTTATTAACTTCTTACAGAAAGGAAAGACCTAATTTAATCTTCTATGGTCTCACTCAAAAAACATTTTTCTAGTATTTAATGCTAGATTCAGCAGAGATGACTTAAAAAAATAATTCAATCTTTTCTTGTGTCCACCTAATATTTAGAAAGTAGCAATGTCAAACCTCAATCATATTGGTTTGTTCCTCGGACTTTAAGTATTCCTCTACTGACACACTGCATAATTCCTTCTGGCTCTGTAACAAAGACTTCATAGACCGGAGTACACTTTCAATGAAGCTCTGAAAGGAAATCATATATTTTATTAAAAAATGAATGAATTAATCCATAAAAACATTCTGACTAGATATTACTTTATTAAATATTTACTGAACACTGAGTACAAGGTGCTCAATACTAAGTGCTATGGGAAAATAATGGGAGAAAAAAGATCTCTGTCATCAAGATACCAACAATCAAGGGCAGAAGAAGAAAGATGTGTATACTTAACCATAATATGAAGCAACATAACAACAATAAGAGCTAAGCATAGATAGTTTTAAGACTTCAAAATCTTCCATGTGTGTCATCTCATTTGATTTTTACAACAATCTGTGAGGTCGGTGCTATCCCTCTTTTATAGATGACAAAACTGATAATGAGAGCATTTAAGTGGTTTGTCCAGGGTTACACATCTAGAAAATGCTTGAAGGAGAATTTGAACTCAGGTCTTGTTGCCTCCAAGTCCAGAATTTTTAATCACCTAATATTTGCTGGGCACTCTGCTGGACATAGAGAATTTTTTTTAAAAGTTCTGTTCTATAGAATTTAAATTAGATTGAGACAAAAATGGTCTAAGAAAAGGAATTAGGCGTGCTCAGAGTTTTCAATTATGGATCCTGGTTTGCATTACGTATGCCATTGGATCTAAAATGGTTCTGAAAGAGAAAGTGAAGCTGATGACTTTGCACAAGCCCAAATCCAATTGACTTGAAAATTATGGTATCACCTCCCTGATGTCATGGTTCTCTTCAAGAAAGAAAGATAAACACCAAACTGTGAGTAGTATGAGCTGCCCTACAGAGATCCAACTTGCCAGTTCCAGTTGGTAATGCAGTGGCTTCCTTCCTTTCTCTGTTCTTTCCCCTGTCTCCACTGCCCTTTCCTCTGTTTTCCTCCTTCCTTTGCAAAATGAGCAAGTTCATGATATTTCTAGGGAAGAACTGCTAAAAGCTTCTGATAGTTCAGATATAGTAGATGAAAAAGAAGGTAGGCATAGAGGATGTCAAAGTTTCTAGTGGAAGGGATCTATATTAGTATTATTGATAAGAATGCTGGGAAGGCATTATGGTTTGGTAGGAGAATAGAAGTAATATTATTTTGAGCAAATTGAATTTCAGGTGATAGCAGGAATTCAAGGAAATGCTGAAAGTATAGAATTAAGAGTAATCTACAAAAGGGAGGCAAAAAATGTTTTGTCCTTCATTCTCGAAGAAGACCATGACAACAGGAAGGTGCTGCCATGACAAGTATATGAACTGGATTTGAGTGAAAGGATGCTGTGCTAAGTCACCAGCCTCACTCACTTTCTCCTCCAGAATCATCTGGGTCCAGTGCCCAGATATGACTCAGGGCAACTGAGATGCCCTGGATGCAAGGCAATCAAAAAAAGAAATCAACATATTGGGGAAGTATAATTAATAGTTGGAAAAAAGGAAAAAAAAACTACTGCAGAGAAACAAAAATGTCATAGAAGTAAAAGAACCAGGACAGTGTAATGTCATATAAGACAAGGAAGTAGACTTTTCCAAGAAGTTGGGCATTTCAGTTCAATTTATATATAAAAAAAATTTTACTAATAACTGAAAATAGGCTAGCCCTATTCCTCTCCCCCGAGAAAATTTCAAGCAGAGGCTAAATGTCCATTTCTTGAGGATATCATAGAGTAATTTAATATAATAGGAAACAGGGGTGGATCTATAAGGTTGCTTCTAAAACTGACATTTATGATTCTATCAAATGAAGGATAATTGACAATGTTAAATGATTCAAAAAGGAGAAAGATGATTGAGAAAAGGTCAAAGGATTCAGATAACCTCAAATGACTTAACTGGCATGCAAATGTTTACATTTTTCAATTTAAAGTGTCATATAATTTCTCTATAATAATAGTTGGAAGTGATTTTTAACAGACTATGATTTCATTAAGGAATATACAACTCCTAGTGAGGGAGATCCCTCTGCCAAAGCAGATCCCTAACTGTTGTGCACCTTCAAGTCTTAAGTAACTCTCTGAAACAGAGAAGTAACCTCAGAATCACACAACATGAGTGTGTCCAAGGCAGAATTTGAACCTAGATCTTTCTGACTCCAAAAACAGCTATCAACTACACCTAACTGCTTCTAGAATGAAATGAAAGAGACTTTCATAAGAGACATACATAAACAGTTTGTAACAGAACAGAACAGAAGAAGCAGGTCTTCCTGATTTCAGGCCTAGCTCTCACTTAAGACATTTGTTAAGAACAGGAAGACTGAAAATATAAACAATTTTAACAGATCAAAGATTCTAAAAGCTTGCATTAAAAGAAACAAAAATCGGATCACAGCTAGAAAAATTCTTTAAGGATAGAGAAAATGTATGTATGACTGAATAACAACTTTTATAAAGAACTTTGTTGTTGTTCAGCCTTCAAAGAGTACCAATGACATCACAGGGTGATATCTGACTTGAATATAAATTAGATTTAAGTGAGGAAAAGTTGTACAAGCTATCAGTTTAATTTTTTTTTCCCAGTCATCATAGTCCAATGCAAGACAAAATTTAAGACAACTCGCTTTGGCCTGGGATGCAGTGGATGATGTTGGCATCTTTGTTGTCTAACCAAGCTCTAAGCTTTCCACAGTGCCTGCTTCAGCTGCCTTCTTGGATGGTGGAACAAATTATTCTCTTCTGCCCATTTGGCTGGAGGAAAGTTTTTTATGCTTGGGACAGACATTCCCCGATTCACAATGACCCTAATGTAGTCTAAAGAACTTCAGAAATGGCAAGCTATTATTAGAAACAGTTTTGGTTTAGTGAGCTAACTAGATTTGTAATCAGAAGGTGTGAGTCTCTTTATCCAGTTCTGTCACTTGCCATCTCCAAACCTAAGATTCCTTATCTATAAATTATGCATGAGAGGGTATCATAAAAATAACAGCTAATGGTCTTAATTTTCATGAAGCAACAAAGAAAACAAAGAAGAAAGAATTAAAATCTTTTTAAAAAAAATCTACCAACAACAAAGTTCACTGTTTTGAATATCCTTTGTATTTCCACCTTTCCCCCTATTCATGAAGAAAATAAAAGGTTGATTATAACTTTAATAAAGTTATCTGTTACTTTATAATTCTGGCCCTACTGACACCAAAACACAATAGTAATGTGAAATTATAAATTCTTTGAATTACAAAGAATTTGTTCAAAAACTAGTCAAAAGTTTTACCTGTATGATGTAAGGGAAAATACACCAATAATTAAAAATCAAGAAACCTGAATTTCAGCTCCAGCTTCTAGCTTAACTCTAGTTATATGGTTATATGAAGTCACAATCATTAGATCAACTGTGAAATTTTTGAAAAGGTTTGATGTCTAGGAACTTTTCTGACTGCAGAAGATTATAAATTTAACAAATAAGATAATCAAGCACTTACTTTTTTGACAGATACTGTGGTCTTCACTGTCTTCATTTTACTGCTTTTAAGAGTCTGATAAGTATCCATAGCTTTAGGTAGCTTGTAATAATTCAATGAAGAATTACTCCAGAAACACCTAAGAAAAAAAAAAGACACATTAAAAGAGGTCCCTTATCCTGACATAAGAAAACCAAATAATGATATTATATTAATTAATAGAATTCACTAAAAAAATCAGCAACCTATATTTTTAAAATTAATTCAGTGTGCCAATTTGGAAGATTGTTGTTTCATTGTTTCTCAGCCATGTCCAACTCTTCATAACCATTTCCAGTTTATTTTTTTTACAAAGATACTCAAGTGTGAACTTGGATTTGATCTCAGGTCTTGCCAACTCTTCACATGGTGCTCTATCCCCTTTGCCATGCAATTACCCTAATCTGAAAGGTACTGACTGGTTTAAGAAGAGGCCACATCCAAAAAGAAGGAGGGATGAACTTGGAGTTAGAAGAGAAATAGGCTCATAGTCTACCCTTGAATCTACTAGGTGCATGGCTATGAAAAAGCCACTTAATATTATCATCATCTGTGAAAAAGGGAAAAATAATATCTATATTAATCTTCTGGTATGATTGTTGTGAAACTTCTACCTTAAATCAGGTGTAGATAAAATTAGCAAGTTATTTATATTAAAGCACCAGATGTATTAAAGTATTTTAGTTTCAGACTTCAATAAGAAGAATTTGAAAAAGAAAAGTTTTTTTTAAAATCTTATTACTTGGGGGTAGCTTAGGTGGCACAGTGGAGAGAACACCAGTCCTAGAATCAGAAGGACCTGAGTTCCAATCTGACCTCAGAAACATAATACTTACTTAGCTGTATGACCTTGGACAATTCACATAACCCCATTGCCTTGAAAAAAATCATAAAAAAAATTATCTTAAATCTTATTACCTACTGGGACCTGAAATTTAAAGGGCACATAATAAAAAAAAAAAAATCAGAAAAGGAAAAATATCAACTTTTCACAGATATGGCTAAAAGAATTCTTAACCCAGCAAGGGATAGAGTCAATCACAAAAGATTACAAGATAATTTCACTTACATAAAAATGTAGTTATCCCAACTGGCATTATGGAAAAAAACTCTTTGCAATATATATCTATAATAACAGTCTAATGGAGGGGACAAGAAGTTTCACTGGCATAAGAAATTCTCTCTCCCAATTCAGGTTAGCACTTCTCTAGAATTTTGAGTCTTAAGAGAATTACCTAGAGCACAAAACATTTAAAAGATTTGCCAGAGGTCACATAGCTAGTATATGTCAGATGCAGAACTTGCCTCAAGGTCTTCCTGGCTCAAGACTTGCACTCTATGAACAATATCATACTAGTTCTCTTTCTTGATCTGATACTAAGATTAAAAGGAAACAAGAAGAATTATTTAACATTAAGAGTCATTCTATAATGGAAGGATTCAAAAGCCAAGTAAAGTAATTATTAAACACTTAATATAAGTCAGAAAAAGTTTCTAATTAAAAACAGTTAATGAAAGAAGAATCGTAAAATACTATCATATGAAATAGGGAAGTTCAGTGGCACAGTGAAGAGTACCAATAGAGTGTCTGCAGTCAGGAAGATATGAATTCAAATTTGACCTCATACATTTACCAATTGTGTGACCCTTGCAAGTCATATAACCCTATTTACCTCACTTTCCTCATCTGTTTTTTGAGAATTGGAAAGGAAATGGCAAATCACTTCAGTATTTTTGCCAACAAAATCCCAGAGTGTCACAATGAGTTGAATACATCTAAAATAACTGAACGACAAAATCTTATGAAACAATACTCCAAATCATTAATAAGACAACTGCAAATTAAAACAATGCTAAAGTTTCACTTAATACACAGAGGGTATACAGAAAGACAAGCACCCAAAACAACTGCTGAATGAGATGCCAATTAGTCCAGCTTTTCTGGAAACCATTTGGTCACATGTTAACAAAGTGTCTAAAATACCCATAGAGTCCACTGAATATTAAGCATATTCATTAAAGAGGTCAAAATTAGAAAATAAAGGTTTTTTTATATCCCAAAATATTTATCATAGTATTTTGAGTGGCAAAATAGATGACCACTGATTTGGGAAAGGATCAATATATTATGAAACATGAAATATATATGGAATAACACTGGACTATTACAAATGATCAAGATGAAGAATTCCAAAAAGTATGAGAAGACTAATATGAATTAATGAGGAATAAAGTAAGAAAAAACCAGGAAACACATATACAAATGACAATATAAACAGGAAGAGTCAAAACTGAATGCTGTGTAATTATAACTACCAAATTTTACTTCAAAGAAAGAATAAGAAAGACACATACCTTTCCCTTCACAACAGAGGAGGAGAGCTATGGCTATGCAATATTACACATACTATCAGGCAGAATTGGCTAAGCTTCTTTTTCATTTTCTCAGAGGAATATCTTGCTGTGGAGTGGGGGGGGAAGATATATTTGGAAATACAGGTAACATAAAAACGAAAGCTTTAAATAAAAATAGAAAATTTTAAAATATATTATTAGAAAAGCTTTCCCTATCTCAGAAACAATAATCCTATGTGATTTCTCTCTCATCACATTCAATTTGGATCAATGTATACCATGGAAACAATGTAAAGACTGTCAAATTGCCTCATGAGGGGGGTTGGGTGAGGAAAGCAAGATTAGGGGAAAAATTGCAAAACTCAAAATAAATGAAGTCTTTAAAATGAAAAAAAATCCTAATGACAGGTGAAAGATTTCATATTTTGCATTATCTCCAAATGTGTAATCTGTTCATCCTTATGAAGAAGAATCATTGGAACTGTCTTGCCTCACAATGCCAAAGTCCATGTCCTGAAGGAAGTTCCAGCCTGTGACCTCAATCTCATGAATAGGGACTGCCTCATCCAGAGTACTATTTTGGGATTCAATTCACTCTTCTTCCACTTTTTCCACAATGACTTCTCCAATCATTATTCACAATCCTCTAAGCAAGCACCTTTTCCATTCACATACATCTTATTTTCCTACAGTTCTAGAACAAAGAATGATGATCCAATCAGCTTTGCCATTGTTCTTCAAAGGAGTGAATAATCTATGGCCTCAAATACATACTTAAGTGCCTCTCCTTGGCTATGACCCAATAAGTGTTTTTCCTCCATTAGAAGGTAAAATGTTTGAGGAAAGGGATTATCTTTGTTTTCTGTAGACTATATATATATATATATATATATATATATATATATATATGGCAGAAAATATATTTTCTTCCCAATTCCCATAAAGAAAAGTGAATTAAATAAGAAGCAAAAGCCTCACTGAAGAAATATCTTATGATTATAGTAATCTGCTCTTTGATAAACCCAAAGAGTCTGGCCATTGGGATAAAAACTCCCTCTTTGATAAAAATTGCTGGGGTAATTGGAAGTTGGTATGGAAGAAACTTAGATTAGACCAACACCTCACACCCTTTACCAAGATAAGATCCAAAAGGTTACAGGACATAGACATAAAAAAACAATACTATAAGCAAATTAGAAGATCAAGGAATAGTCTACCTGTCAGATCTATGGAAAGGGGAACAGTTTATCACTAAGGAAGAGTTGGAGAACATCACCAAAAACCAATTAGATGATTTCGATTACATTAAATTAAAAAGCTTTTGCACAGATAAAAACCAATGTAACCAAGATCAAAAGAAATGTAGTAAATTGGGAAACAATCTACAAGTAATGATTCTGACAAAGGACTCATTTCTAAAATATACAGAGAACTGAGTCATATTTTTAAAACAAAAAGCCATTCCCCAATTGACAAATGGTCAAAGGATATGCAAAGGCAATTTACAGATGAGGAGATCAAAGTAATCCATAGCCATATGAAAAAATGCTCTAAATCATTAATTATTAGAGAAATGCAAATTAAAGGTTCTCTGAAGTACCACCTCACACCTCTCAGATTGGCCAGTATGACCAGGAAGGATAATGATCACTGTTGGAAGGGATGTGGGAAATCTGGGACACTATTACACTGTTGGTGGAGCTGTGAACTCATCCAACCCTTCTGGAGAGCTATTTGGAACTATGCCCAAAGGGCAACAAAAATGAGCATACCCTTTGACCCAGCAATACCACTACTGGGTCTATACCCTGAAGAGATGAGGAAAAAAAGGTAAAAACATTACTTGTACAAAAATATTTATAGCAGCCCTGTTTGTGGTGGCAAAGAATTGGAAATTCAGTAAATGTCCTTCAATTGGGGAATGGCTTAGCAAACTGTGGTATATGTCTGTCATGGAACACTATTGTTCTATTAGAAACCAGGAGGGATGGGATTTCAGGGAAGCCTGGAGGGATTTGCATGAACTGATGCTAGTGAGATGAGCAGAACCAGAAAAAGACTGTACACCCTAACAGCAACATGGGAGTGATGTTCAACCCTGAAGGACTTGCTCATTCCATCAGTGCAACAATCGGGAACAATTTTGGGCTGTCTGCAAAGGAGAGTACCATCTGTATCCAGATAAGGAGCTGTGGAGTTTGAACAAAGTGCAAGGACTATTCCCTTTAATTTAGGAAAAAAACAGATAGCTTATTGTCTGATCTTGTTACTCTTAGACTTCTCTTCTCTTTAAGGATATGATTTCTCTCTCATCACACCCAATTTGGATCAAGGTACAACATGGAAACAAAGTAAAGACTGACAGAGTGCTTTCTGTGGGGGGGGGGGGGGGGAGGGAAGAACTAGAAAGAGAAATCTCATTCAAAGTAACCACAGACAATATAAAATACCTGGGAGTCTATTTGCCAAGGCAGACTAAGAAACTTTTTTGAAAACAATTATAAAACACTTCTCACACAAATTAAATCAGAGTTAAGTAACTGGGCAAATATCAATTGCTCATGGATAGGTAGAGCTAATATAATAACAATGACAATTATACCAAAACTAAACTACCTGTTTAGTGCCCTACCAATGAAAATTCCAAAAAATTAATGAGTTAGAAAAAGTTGTAAGTAAATTCATATAGAGAAATAAAAAAAAATCAAGAATTTCCAGGGATTTAATGAAAAAAAGTACAAAAGAAGGGGGCTTAGCTCTACCTGATCTAAAATTATATTATAAAGCATCAGTCATCAAAATTGTCTGGTATTGGCTAAGAAATAGAATAGTGGACCAGTGGAATAGGTTAGATGTAATAGTAGGAAACAATTATAGTAATCTGCTGTTTGATAAACCCAAAGAGTCCAGCCATTGGGATAAAAACTCTCTCTGATAAAAACTGCTGGGAAAATTGGAAGTTAGTATGGAAGAAACTTAGATTAGACCAACAGCTCACACCCTATACCAAGATAAGATCCAAATGGTTACAGGATTTAGACATCAAAAACAATACTATATAAGCAAATCAGAAGATCAAGGATCTATGGAAAGGGAAGAAGTTTATGACTAAGGAAGAGATGGAAAACATCATTAAAAACAAACTAGATGATTTCGATTACATTAAATTAAAAAGGTTTTGCACAGACAAAACCACTTTAACCAAGATCAAAAGAAATGTAGTAAACTGGGAAACAATCTTTACAACTAATGTTTCTGACAAAGGACTCATTTCCAAAATATACAGAGAACTGAGTCATATTTAAAAATAAAAGCCATTCCCCAATTGACAAATGGTCAAAGGATACGCAAAGGCAATTTACAAACAAGATCAAAGCAATCCATAGTCATATGAAAAATTGCTCTAAATCATTACTTATTAGAGAAATGCAAATTAAAGCCTCTCTGAGGTACCACCTCACACCTCTCAAGACTGGCCAATATGACCAGAAAGGATAATGATCATTGTTGGAAGGGTTGTGGAAAATCTGGGACAATATTACATTGTTGATGGAGCTGTGAACTCATCCAGCCTTTCTGAAGAGAAATTTGAAACTATGTCCAAAGGGCAACAAAAATATGCATACCCTTTGATCCAGCAATACCACTACTGGGTCTATACCCTGAAGAGATGAGGGAAAAGGGTGAAAACATTATTTGTACAAAAATATTCATAGCAGCCCTGTTTGTTGTGGCAAAGAACTGGAAATCAAGTAAATGTCCTACAATTGGGGAACAGCTTAGCAAACTGTAGTATATGCATCATGGAACACTATTGTTCTATTAGAAACCAGGAGGGATGGGAATTCAGGGAAGCCTGGAGGGATTTCCATGAACTAAATGCTGAGTGAGATGAGCAGAACCAGAAAAACACTGTACACCCTAACAGCAACATGGGAGTGATGATCAACCTTGTTGGACTCGCCCATTCCATCAGTGCAAGAATCAGGGACAATTTGGGACTGTCTGTGATGGAGAAACCATCTGTATCCAAAAGAACTGTGGAGTTTGAACAAAGACCAAGGACTATTACCTTAAATTTAGGGAAAAAAACCTGATATCTTATTGTCTGATTTTGCTTTATGTTTTCTTCCTTAAGGATATGATTTCTCTCTCATCACACTCAATTTGGATCAATGTATACCATGGAAACAATGTAAAAACTGACAAATTGCATTCTGGAGGGGGGGATCAGAAGTAAGATTAGGGGAAAAATTGTAAAACTCAAAATAAATAAAATCTTAAAAAAAAAATAAAGATTACCAGAGAACTAGAACAGGATACCTAGGAGAGTTTTAGTGCATATACAACATATTAGAGTGGGCTAAATGATATACAGTAGAAGATCAATTAAGGTTTTGTAAGGACTGCCTCATGTCAATTATATTAGAATTTGTATAAAAGATTAGAATTTGTGTTAAATATATTGACTATATATTTTTTCTAGGTTTCTGTTTTCTCATTAGGAAGGAGATGAAGAAGAGATCTGCTCCATGATCAGAAGAGATGTTGCAAAGCTACTAACCTATGCTTGACCAAAGCAAGGAATACTTATTTTTGAGATAAACCAATTGGGTTTGATGAGTAATCTTAATCAGTGATGCAGTCAAGTAATAACAAGGACCTAATGAAAGCAGAGGATGGGTTATTATGGAATAGGATTATGAAATGTCCTAAAGAAGACTGGGAATTTTGAAAATGATTGTTCTCTTCAGTTGTCTAGGAGGACCACCCTAACTCAATCACACTGAATAATAAGTATTAATTGCCCCCAATATATATCTAGTATGTATTATGTACTCCAAAGTCTTCAGAAGATTCCTTTTACTCTTGGGTGTTTAATGAAGCTTAGTTATCCAACAGTTTATATGAAAATATGCCTTCTAAAGTACCTGAATATATTTAAGTTTTTGAAAGTTTTTTTTAAATATTCTCTCTCTTTTATTTTCTTCACTTTATTACCTATGTTGATTTCAACAAACTTGGAACAGCACAGAATGTCCTAAATGAGATCCATAATTACTCAAAACAGAACCTCAGTTTTAAGGAGGACACCCAGGTCAGTTGTCTTCATTTCTCTTCAGGTTATACTGCTGACTCTCCAGACCTTCTCTACCATCATCCTACACCAGGTACTTGAAATTTCAATGAAAGCAACAATAAAAAGTACACATGCACTGAAAAATTATTACAAAGGAGGAAGTGACAGAAAAAGGGAGAGAAGAACCTGCAATTTCATCAACTTGGCAGCTCTCCACAAAATTTTTTTTAAAATGCTGATACAACTGAGAAAAAAAAACCAGGTATTTTTGCTAAAAGTAAATAAAGGTTCTGCTGCCACACATAAGCTATCACAGCAAATTAAAGGGAACCTGTAAGAAAGTAGGTGAGGCAATGGATAGAGTGCTGTGCCCTGAGACAGAAAGACTAATCTTCCTAAAGCTGAAAATGCTTACCAGCTATGTGACTCTGGGTCAGTCCCTTGACCCTGTCTGCCTCTATTTCCTCAAGAGCTGTAGAAGCAAATGGCAAACTACTCCAGTATTTTTGCCAAGAAAATCCCAAAAGGGCTCTGCAAGTCATACACAGCTGAAATGAATGAATTACAACAGAGTAAAGTAGAAAAATTCAAAATGGAATAGGAAAAAGCTGAGCTTTTTGAGACCAATAGTGAGGCCATTCACTTTTGTTCGTTATCAACTCTGCCCTCTTCCACTTCTTTTACCCTGCTTTCTTGACCTAGCACAATTCCCATATGGAAAAAAAATCTGGAAATCCTAAAATTCATTATTCCTGTCTGCATCAAAGTCCATCTTCAGGACCTGTTCAAAATATTTCACTGAGTGCGGCTAGATGGCGCAGTGGATAGAGCACCAACCTTGGAGTCAGGAGTACCTGGGTTCAAATCCAACCTCAGACACTTAATAATTACCTAGCTCTGTGGCCTTGGGCAAGCCGCTTAACCCCATTGCCTTGCAAAATCTAAAAAATAAAATAAAATAAAATAAAATAAAATAAAATAAAATAAAATAAATTCCAGTGTAATTGCTAGACTAGCTGGAATATCATAATTCAGATAATATGTCATTTTTAAAATCTAATGCCTAATGGTAGTAAATCCTGAAAATTTTGCCTTCTTTATCTCTATACTCTCCTTTGGCAATCTCATTCATTCCTATGGTTTCAATCATCTAGAAGATTGATTCTCAAATCTAAATATCCAGACTTATTCATCTCTCCAAGTGTCTGAAGCACCTCTCTATCTCAAACAAAACATGTCCAAAATCAAGTTTATTGTCTTTTTCACTAAATCTGTTCTTCCTACTCTGAATTTAACATTTTTGTCTGTGACACACAAATCACCTTGAGGTTAGCTTTGTCTCAGAAAGAGAATGTTTGGAATCAGAAGACCTTGGTTTACATCTTCACTGTGTCACAAAGGAAGTAACTGATAATTCTGTCATGTGACCTTGGGAAGTTATTTCATCTTTTGGAGCTACAGTTTCCTCCTTAAAATGCGGGAATTAAATAGACTGAATAAACAAATAGTGACATATAATGGTTAACAAATTACTGTGCTAAGAAATAATGAATATTAAGAACACAAAGGAGCATAGAAAGACTGATGAGTATCAACTGACATAAAGTGAAACAAGCAGAACCAATAAAACAATATACACATGACAACAATGTGAATAAAACAATAAAAACAAATCAAAACTTTATGTTGGGTAATTATGACTAAACTTTTACTTTTACCAATACATGTTGGTGGACTTGTAACCCAGGTAGTTGTCTAAATGCAGACAGATAGTTTAAATCTCCTGTATCTATTCTAGAAAAAACCTAAGAGTAGCACCAGAGCAAATTGTGATCAAGAATCAAAAGATAAATTACTCTTATTTCTTATACCCAGAACTACTCAAAAGGATCTGTCTCAAAATCCAATACCAACTCTGGGAAATGAGCTCCTAGAGATGGGTCGAAGATGCATGTATATGGCAATGCTTCCAATGCTACCCAGGCAAAACTGAACATATTCTTTCAGGGGAAAAGATGGATATTCAACAAAATAGAGGACTTTTAAACTTTCCTGATGAAACGGGACTCAGGTGAAGCATAGAGAGAGGATGGACAGGAAGGGCAAATCATGACAGATTTAATGATGTTGATCTATGGGTATTCCTGCATGGGAAGATGATACTGATAACTGATATGAACTTTCTCATTTATTAGAGCACTTAGAAAGGGCAATATAGACAAGGAACGCAAGGCAGTTGAATTTGAAAGTATATTATAAAAATGGAGTTAATGGGCAAGAAAGGAGAGGAAAAATGGGATAAGTTATTTCACATAAAAAAGTCAAGAAAAAAGATTTTGCAATGGAATGAAAGAAAGAGAAAGTAAATGGGAATGAGTGAGCCTTTACGTTCATCAAAAGTGGTTCAGACGGGGAGGGGGGGCGGCTAGGTAGCGCAGTATATAGAGCACTGGCCCTGAAGTCAGGAGTACCAGAGTTCAAATCCAGCCTCAGACACTTAATAATTACCTAGCTGTGAGGCCTTGAGCAAGCCACTTAACCCCATATGCCCTGCAAAAACATTAAAAAAAAAGAAAAAAAAGTGGTTCAGAGAATACCACCTGTATCCAGAGAAAGAATTGTAGAGTGAAAACAAAGACTAGGGGTGGCTAGGTGGCATAGTGGATAAAGCACCGGCCTTGGAGTCAAGAGTACCTGGGTTCAAATCTGGTCTCAGACACTTAATAATTACCTAGCTGTGTGGCCTTGGGCAAGCAACTTAACCCCATTTGCCTTGCAAAAAACCTAAAAAAAAAAAAAAAAACTAAAGACTATTACCTTCCATTTTCTTTAAAAAAAAGTTGTCTTATGTACTACAGAATTTTGCTATCTCTAATATTTTATTTTTTCCTCAAGGATATGTTTTTTCTCTCAACACATTCAATTTTGATCAATGTATATAACATGGAAACAATGTAAAGATTATCAGACTGCTTTCTGTGGCAGGGAGGTGGGAGGGAAGGGGGATGGAGGAAAAATTCAAAACTAAAAAAAAGGGACAGGTAGAAACTACTATTGAATATAATTGGAAAAAAATATTTTTTTTAAAAAAAGAAGTAGTTCAGAGAGAAAATAACATATACATTCAATTGACAATAGAAATATATTTTATCCTAGAGGAAAACAGGAGAGAAATGGGATGAAAGAAAGGGGAAGGGGAGAGAGGGGAGGGGAGTGATAGAAGAGGGGGAAGATCTTGGGAAAGGGTAACAGATACAACACAGTTTTGAGAAGGGACAAGGTGAAAGAATAGAGTAAATGGGAGCAGAGAAATAGATTGAAGTAAAATACATCTAGCAATAGCAACTATGGGGAAAAAATACTGAAGCAATTTCTCTACTGGTCTTATGGTAAAGAATGTTATCCATCCCAAAGAAAGAGCTGATTGTGTCTGAATACAGACTGAAGCACACTTTTTTTGTTCTCATGTTATTTTTCTTGAGGTTTCTCTTTCTTTGGGGGGGGGGGGATTATATTAACTTTTACAACATGACTATAGTAATAGTGTGTTTTATGTCTATACATTTTTAACCAACAGGTAACTTGCTTTCTCAATGGAGGAATTGGGGGGGGGGAGGAAGGGAGAGAATTTGAAACTCCAGGTTTTGAAAGTAAATGTTTAAACTTGTTTTTGCATGTAGCTAGGGTAAAAAAAAATTAAAAATTAAAATTAAAAAAAAGAGTTCCAACATGTAAGCATCATGGTATAGGATGAGATATTTTCTCTGATTCTCACAATCTCTAAAACCCCAAAACAGAAATTAAGTGCCAAAGATAAGGCAACTTAATCTGTCTCCTTGGTCTAGGGCACCCAGAATCCAAAAGGAAGTCAAAAAACAAAACCTCCAACCACAAACTAATGCTCACAGACCCTATAATCACAAGGCCCCCTTTCCTCACTTTCCATGCAACTGGGCAGTGAAATTACACTAGCAGACCCAAGGACTCACACAACATAGTCTTACAAGGGCAACTAGGTGGCACTGTGGATAGAGCACTGGCTCTGGAATCAGGAGGACCCGAGTTCAAATCCAGCCTCAGACACTTAATAATTACCTTAGCTGTGTGACCCTGGGCAAGTTACTTAAACCCACTGCCTTACAAAAAGCAAAAACATAGTCTTTACAACAAAACTTCCACACACAGGAGGCCCCTGCTTCTGCAATATCCAGATAGCCAGAATTCCTCAAAAGCAAAAGTTTTTCAAGGGCCATAATCCCATTGCTTCAACACTACAAAGATCTGAATTGTTGGTGCTGTGGTAGACCTCCTGCTGTAACCCTATCTGTTCTGGGTCAATGAAATAGATTCAGAGAAAGCAGGACAGAACAAGAAACTGTATGTGTATCTGGCAAGGCTATGGAGCACTCCAACAAAGCCAGAGGGAAAGACTACAGCATCCATCTGGCATCAATTCTGATTACTCAAGTCAACTGGGGCAGAGACTAGGCTGGTGAGCCTAGCATTCAGGGAAGGTCGAAATGCTCTGAGATCTAGCCCCCAAGGAAATCACAATCAGAGAAGTCAGAAAGTGAAATAAATGGAAAAGAGAATGGAGAAAGGAAAAGATATCAGGAAGAAGAAAATTTAAAAACCTTGATCATAAATGGATAAATCAACAGGAAACCAGGACCACAGAGACCATTTGCTTCCAGACACCCCAAACATCAAAAACACAGAAGGAATTAAATATAGTAGACAAGGAAAGCAAAAGCAAAAAACAATGACATCAGAGAAACAAGTAAGAGATTTCTTTCTGATACACAAGATGACAGGAGTGAAAGCAGAAATCTGACAAAGGTAACAGTGAGCAAGATGGCGGACCTAGTGTTCCCTCAAAAATAATATGAAAGAAACTTCTTAATGGAAACTCAAATCAACAAAACCCAGTAAAAGAAGCTAGGAGAAGAACACCTACCAACAAGGTCTGTCTCAGGGGACCCAGGGTGAACTGGGAGCAGAGCCCAGAGTGTCAGCACAGGGACAGGAGCAGGGAGGAAGAGAGCGGACATGCATTAGCCAGACAGACTTTGGTGAGAGGCAGGTCCAGAACCAACTTTAGCCACAGAGTCTTTGGCCAGAGGGAGGGGAGGTCTGCAAGCCTGGAAATCTTCCAGCTTGGTGTCAGACCTTAGCTCCATACTGTTAGCAAAGCATCCTTCCAGGAACAAACTGAAGCTGCACCCCCACCCCCCTCAGACACAGGTGTGGACCACAGAGTGCACTCAGCTGAAAGGAAGATTGGCTTCTAGCACATTGTTCAAGGTCAACTCAAACCCTGCTGCCCTTCACTTCCTCCTCCCCTCCCCCCACTCCCTCCAGGAATGGGAGAGGGCTTCAATTACTCCAGAGAAAGCAACAGCACCCCCTACTGGCCAGCCCTTGGAATTACTAAACCAAGTGAACAAAGCCTCCAGGGTGTTCAAAAGCAAACCTCTGAGAGCCAGTCCCTCCAAACACACACACACAAACACACACACACACATACATACACAACATACGATCTTAGGAAAATGAAGATAAACCAGCCAAAGGGGGACACATGGAGAAATACTTAGCAGAGCAAGATTCTAACCTAGAGAGAAGAGAACTAGCATTTCTGAGGAGAATATGAATTGGTCTCCAGCCCAGAAAGACTTCCTGGAAGAAATCAGGAAGGAGTTTAAAAATCAATTGGAAAAGTTGGGAAAAGAAACTCAAGAGAAAATTAACATGCTGCAAGAGAAAAATTAACATCTCACAACAAGAAAACAAATCCTTGGAAAATACAACTAGACAAATAACACAAAATGAGAATAATTCTCTCAGATCTTGTTTGGGCAAATGCAAAAAAGAAAACAATTCTCTCAAATTCTCAATTGGGCAAATGCAAAAAGCAAGTAATTCTCTCAAAACTACACTTGGACAAATGGAAAACTCCTTCAAAAACAGAACTGACCGATTGGAAAAGGAGTTGCAAAAGGTAAGTGAAGAACATTCTTCTCTAAACAGAAGAATGGAATCTGTGGAAACTAATGACTTCATGGGACAACAAGACTGTTAAACAAAACCAAAAGATCATAAAAAATAGAAGAAAATGTAAAATACCTCATCAGCAAAACCAATGACCTAAAAAAACCAATCGAGAAGGGACAACCTGAGAATTATAGGACTTTCTGAAAACACTGAAGAGAAAAAAGCCTGGACTTAATATTACAGGATTTAGTGCTGGAAAATTGCCCCAATATCAATGGAACCAGAGGGCAAATAGTTATTGAAAGAATACCTCGATCCCCTCTGGAAAGGGATCCAAAAATGAAGGAATATATTGTGGCCAAATTCCAGAACCATCAAATAAAAGAGAAAATCCAGCAAGCAGCCAGAAAGAAACAATTTAAATATCAAGGAGCCACAGAACCTGGCTGAATCAACATTAAAGGTTCAAAGGGCCTGGAATGAGATATTCCAAAGAGCAAGGGAGCTTGGAATGCAGTCAAAAATCCACTATCTGGCAAGACTGAGCCTTCTCTTCCAAGGGAAAAGATGAACATTTAAAGAAACGGGAGACTTCCATCATTTCCTGATGAAAATACCAGAGGTAAACAGAAAATCTGGACATCAAAAAGGAGGCTCAAGAGACATAAAAAAAAGTTAAAAAAAGGGTGGGAGGAGAGTAAAGAAAAAAAGAACTGCTATCCAATAAGATGAAACTGGCTATATCCCCACTTGGGAGAAAGAGTCTCATAACTCTTGAGAACTGTAACTCTATTAGGGAGAATATACTTAGCCAGAAGTGATGGACACTCAAAACTTTTCTGTATCTCAGATAAAATGATTTAAAAACAATTCCTACTTAAAAGGGGGGGGGCAGTAACAAGAAAGGAGGAAGGAGGAGAATGAATGGGGTAAATCACATTACCTTGGGAGGTATGAAAGACCTATTGCAATAGAGGGGAAGAAAGGAGATCAGAACCACCAGAATCCTCTTCTCATCAGACTTGGCTTAAAGTTACATATCAGTTCAGTTAAGAAACTTATCGTACCTTTCAAGTATTAAAAGGGGAAAAGGGGAGGGAGGGGATGGGAAGGGGGACAGG
This sequence comes from Macrotis lagotis, assembly GCF_037893015.1. Lineage (NCBI taxonomy): Eukaryota > Metazoa > Chordata > Mammalia > Peramelemorphia > Peramelidae > Macrotis > Macrotis lagotis. The sequence continues at coordinate 94,970,510 of NC_133663.1, forward strand.
GAAGGGGAGAAAAAGGGGAACTAACAGAAGAAAAGGAAGGAGGAAGGGGAAAAGGGAAAGGGGAAAGAAAGGGAAGGTGGGTTGATATAGGAGGCCAAATACACTGAAGGTGGTGGTATTCAGAAATAAAATACTGGGAAAGAAGGATAAAGGGAAGAAAGGGGGAAAATACAGAGGTAAGATAGCAGACTAGATTAAAAACCAAAGTCCTACAATATGCTGCTTACAAGAAACTCATTTGAAGCAGAGAGATACATATAGAGTAAAGGTAAAAGGTTGGAGCAAAATATATTTTGCTTCAGCTGAAATGAAAAAAGTAGGGGTAGCAATCCTTATTTCAGATAAAGCAGCTGCAAAAATAGATAGTGTTAAAAGAGATAAGGAAGGAAACTATATCCTCCTAAAAGGTACCATAGACAATAAAGTAATTTCAATACTAAATATGTATGCGCCCAATGCAACAGCATCCAAATTCTTAGAGAAGTTGAAAGAGCTACAGGAAGACACAGACAGCAAAACTCTACTAGTGGGAGACCTTAACCTCCCACTCTCAGATTTACATAAATCTAATCATAAAATAAACAAATAAGAAGTTAAAGAGGTAAACAGATTGTTAGAAAACCTAGATATGATAGACTTATGGAGGAAATTGAATGGGGATCGAAAGGAATATATTTTTTTTTTCCTGCAGTACACTTACACAAAAACTGACCATGTACTAAGGCATAAAAACCTAATGACCAACTACAGAAAGGCAGAAATAGTGAATACATCTTTCTCAGATTATAAAACAATAAAAAAAGCATATGCAATAATGGCCAGGGAGATATAGACCCAAAACTAATTGGAAATTAAATAATCTCATTTTAGAAAATGAGTGAATCAAACAATAAATTATAGAAAGAATTAATTATTTCATCCTGGATAATGACAATAATGAAACAACATACCAAGACCTATGGGACACACTCAAGGCAGTTGTCAGGGAATATATTATAATCTTTAAATGCTTACATAAATAAATTAGAGAAAGAGGAAATCAATTCAACTAAAAAAATTAGAGAAAGAACAAATTAAAATCCCCAATTAAATACCAAATTAGAAATTCTAAAAATTAAAGGAGAAATGAATAACATCCAAAGCAAGAAAACAATTGAAATTATATATATATAAAGCCAAGAGTTGGTTTTATGAAAAACCCAATAAAATTGATAAGCCTCTGGTCAATTTGATTTTAAAAAAAAGAAAGAAAACCAAATTGCTAGTATCATAAACAAAAAAGGTGAACTAACCACTAATGAGGAGGAAATTAAAGTAAGAATCCAGAATTATTTTGCCCAACTCTATGCCAATAAATTTGACAATCTAAATGAAATGGAAGAATATCTACAAAAATATAAGTTGCCCAGGTTAAGTGAAGAGGAAATTAAAAACCTAAACAACACTATATCAGAAAAAGAAATTCAACAAGCCGTTATTGAACTCCCTAAGAAAAAAATCTCCAGGGCCAGATGGATTCACAAGTGAATTCTCTCAAACATTTAAGGGACAATTGGTTCCAATTCTATATAAACTCTTTGGAAAAATAGGTGAAGACGGAACTCTGCCTAATTCTGACACCAATATGGTGCTGATACCTAAAGTAGTAAGAGTTAAAACAGAGGAAGAAAATTATAGACCTATCTCCCTGATGAATATAGTTGCAAAAATCTTAAATAAAATCTTAGCAAAATGATTACAACAAGTTATCACTAGAATAATACATTATGATCAAGTACAATTTATCCCAAGATTGCAGGGTTGGTTCAATATTAGGAAAACTGTTAATATAATTAATTATATCAATAACAAACCTATCAAAAATCATATGATTATATCAATAGATGCTGGAAAAGCTTTTGACAAAATACAGCACCCATTGGTACTAAAAACACTAGAGTGTGTAGGAATAAATGGGTTGTTCCTCAGAATAATAAGCAATATCTATCTGAAATCATCATCAAGCATTTATATGCAATGGTGATAAGGCTAGAGGTATTGCCGGTAAGATCAGGGGTGAAACAAGGATGCCCATTATCATCACTACTATTCAATATTGTATTGGAAACATTAGTTTCAGCAATAAGAGAAGAAAAAGAAATTGAAGGATTTAGAATTGGGAAGGAAGAGACAAAACTCTCACTCTTTGCAGATGACATTATGGTATACCTAGAGAATCAAAAAAAATCATCTAAAAACACTACTAGAAATAATTAGCAACTTTAGCAAAGTTGCAGGATATAAAATAAACCCTCATAAATCTTAAACATTTCTATATATGTGACTAGTAAGATACAGCAGAAAGAGCTAGAAAGTCAAATCCCATTCAAAGTAACCTCAGACAATTTAAAATACCAGGAAGTCTACCTGCCAAGGCAGACTCAAAAACCTTTTCTTTTTTTTTAGGTTTTTGCCAAGACAATGGAGTTAAGTGGTTTGCCCAAGGCCACACAGCTAGGTAATTATTAAGTGTCTGAGTCTGGATTTGAACTTAGGTACTCCTGACTCCAGGACCAGTACTCTATCTACTGTGCCACCTAGCCGCCCCTCAAAAACTTTTTGAAAAAAAGCACAAAACATTTTTCACACAAATAAAATCAGATTTAAATAATTGGGCAAACATCAACTGTTCATGGATAGGTAGAGCTAGTATACTAAAAATGACAATTCTACCAAAACTAAACTACTTGTTTAGTGCCCTACCAATCAAAATTCAAAAAATTACTTTAATGAGTTAGAAAAAACTCTAAGTAAATTCATATGGAGAAATAAAAAGTCAAGAATTTCCAAGGATTCAGTGAAAAAAAGTACAAAAGAAGATGGTTTAGCCTTACCAGATCTAAAATTATATTATAAAGCATCAGTCATCAAAACTGTCTGGTATTGGCTAAGATATAGCGTAGTGAATCAGTGGAATAGACTAGGTGCAACAGCAAGAAATAATTATAGTAATCTGCTGTTTGATAAACCTAAAGAGTCCAGCTATTAGGATAAAAACTCTCTCTTCAATAAAAAAACTATAGGGAAAATTGGAAGTTAGTATGGAAGAAACTTGGATTAGACCAACACCTCACACCCCATACCAAGATAAGATCATAATGATTACAGGATTTAAATATAAAAAATAATATTACAAGCAAACTAGATGATCAAGGAGTAGTATACCTGTCAGATCTATGGAAAGGGAAGCAGTTTAGGACCAAGGAAGAGATGGAGAACATCATTAAAAACAAACTAGATAATTATGATTACATTAAATTAAAAAGCTTTTGCATAGACAAAAACCACTGCAACTAAGATCAAAAGAAATGTAGTAAATTGGGAAACAATTATTACAACTAGTATTTCTGACAAAGGACTCATTTCTAAAATATACAGAGAACTAAGTCAAATTTTCAAAAAAACAAGCCATTCCCCAAGCAACAAATGGTCAAAGGATATGCAAAGGCAATTTACAGATGAGGAAATCAAAGTGATCCATAGTCATGGTCACATGAAAAACTGCTCTAAATCACTACTTATTAGAGAAAAGCACATTAAAGCATCTCTGAGGTATCACCTCACACCTCTCAGACTGGCCAATATGACCAGAAAAGGAAAATGGTCAATGTTGGAAGGATGCAGGAAATCGGGGACACTAATACACTGTTGGTGAAATTGTGAACTCATCTAACCTTTCTGGAGAGCAATCTGGAATTATGCCCAAAGCGCAACAAAAATGTGCATACCCTTTGATCCAGCAATACCTCTTCAATACCCTGAAGAGATGATGAATAAGGGTAAAAACATCACTTGTATGAAAAATTGTCATAGCAGCCCCATTTGTGGTGGCAAAGAATTGGAAATTAAGTCAATGTCCTTCAATTGGAGAATGCCTTAACATACTGTAGTATATATGTGTGTCATAGAACACTATTGTTCTATTAGAAACCAGGAGGGATGGGAATTCAGGGAAGCCTGGAGGGATTTGTATGAACTGATGCTGAGTGAGATGAGCAGAACCAGAAAAACATAAACTGTTCATGGATAGGTAGAGCTAGTATACTAAAAATGACAATTCTACCAAAACTAAACTACTTTTTTAGTGCCCTACCAATCAAAATTCAAAAAATTACTTTAATGAGTTAAAAAAACTCTTAAATAAATTCACATGGAGAAATAAAACAGCAACATGGGGGTGATCAACAACTTTGATGGACTTGCTCATTCCATCAGTGCAACAGTAAGGGACAATTTTGGGCTAGCTGCAATGGAGAATACCATCTGTATCCAGAGAAAGAAGTGTGGAGTTTAAACAAAGACCAAAGACCATTACCTTCAATTTCGGAAAAAAAACAAAAACTGTTATTTCATTATGTAACTTTGTTATTTCTTATACTTTATTTTTCTTCCTTAAGGATATGATTTCTCTCTCATCATACTCAACTTGGATCAATGTATACCATGGAAACAATGTAAAGACTAGCAAACAGCCTTCTGTGGGGAGTAGGAGGAGGGAAGCAAGAATGGGGGGAATTGTAAAACTCAAAATAAATAAAATCTTTCTTAAAAAAAAGGTTAACAGAGAAAAGGCAGAAGGGGAAATTATGGACAGAACTTGGTGACACTGCTTTCAGATGAATCAAAATTTTGTTTTATTTTTAAATTATTGCTAGTGATGGAGATGCTTACAATGTCTCTAAATCTTCAATTTCTTGCCCAAAGCTATTTAATCTTTAGCAATATTTTTGACAGCTTCTGGAACCATTATGTCTGACTTCATAAATAACCATAGCTTGAAAAAAATTTTAAAAAAACACTCATTTTCAGCAGATTTTTGTTGCTGCTGTTCAATTATTTCTGTCACACATGACTATTCCAAACCTTATTTGGGGATTTCTTGAAAAAGATATTGAAGAGGTTTTGCTATTTCCTTCTCCAGTTTATTTTGCAGATGAGGAACTGAAGCAAACAGGTTAATTGACTTGTCCATGGTAACACAACTAATAATTCAGAGCCTGGATAAGAACATGTGAAGTTAAGTCTTCCCAATTCCAAGTCTAGTGCTCTATACACTCATAGTGTAACCTAGGTTCCCCTTTCAGAAGTTAGTGAAAATAAATATGTAACTTTTTTTTTCTCCCATCTAATTTAATGAGTTCTCTGACCTCTTGACCTTGAAATCTATCCATGTAACCTTTTGAGGATCTATGAAACTGATATTAAGAACCTTTTACTACATTAGAATCTGAACCATTCCTGGTATTGAGTGCATGGGAATCCCTCACCTGGAGATCTAGAATATTCTGCTTGATTTTTAAAGGGTTTTGTCATTGCTTATATCTAGATTCCTGCAGGGAGACATTAAACTAGTTCTTATTAACTTACATCTTTATTTCCCCTAACTTACAAAAATGAATATTTCCTTCAATTATTTACAAATTTAATTCTGAAGAATCCATAGGTTTACTGCCAAAGGGTCCAAGACACCATATTAAGAACTCCTAAATTAGAAGAATTAGGTTGGAGTCCAATCTTTGATACTATTAGCTATGTGACCAAAGGCAAGTTTAAAATATTTGAAGCCTCAATTTCCTCACCATTAGAATGGGAATTGGACTTTCACTACCTTTCCCATAGGCTTATGGCTACGAATAGATGACTTTATTAACCCTAATTTCATTATTTCAATGACTGTGATCTTGTAAGTCATTGTCTAACTCCTCTTGCCTTCCAAATATGAATAAAGGCAAGAAACTACTGTACTAAGTAGCTATAGCTAAAAAGTGTTCCTGTAACAGCATCTGATAGTTTCTTTAAACATCTCTCTCCAGAGTTTCCAGGTACTATGTGATAAAAGTTCATGTCCTGCAACTGGTAGAAATCTTCTACTCATGCTATTCCCCTAAATAGAATTGTCCTGAAGAGTTATGGTGGCCACAAAAATCACTATAAACAATGAAGATGAGGGCAGAAAGAGCTCTGGATAAAGAAAGGTGGGAACTAGATGTCATTCAAAACCTTCAATTCCTTTTCATCATGTATCATTTAGAAAAACTAGACTGGGGCAGCTAGGTGATGCAGTGGAGAGAGTACCAGCCCTGGAGTCAGGAGTACCTGAGTTCAAATCTGGCCTCAGACACTTAATAATTACCTAGCTGTGTGGCCTTGGGCAAACTACTTAACCCCATTTGCCTTACAAAAACCTAAAAAAAAAAAAAAAAACTAATTTCTTTATCTGAAAAATGAATAAAAACAAACACAAAGTTGTTAATATAAAAATTATTACAAAACATTTTCAAAATATATGGCTCAAATTCCTCTCTTCTGAATACATTTGACAAAGATCTATCTAGAGGCATAGTCAAATATATCTTGTATCCCAAAAATAGCACATATTTTTTAAATGAACGGGGAGAATTACAATTTTATTAAGTCTGTATTCAGAGTTCTATACTTACAGAAAAATTATCCAATGAAAAAATGGCAAGTTTTAACAACTTTTTGGGGGGAGAGGGGTCATAGGGGAAAGAATAGGACTCTTAACACTAGCCCTGATCTCACTAATATAGGGAACAGCCAATCCAAACAAAGAAAATCCTTTTGCCAATAAAGCTCAAGAATTTAATGTATGGTCACCATGAGTGCCACAGTCAATGAGAAATTAAAGGACTTACTTATAATCATACAAAGAGAACAGGTCAAAGTTAAGTCAAAGTCAAAATTTCTTGACTTTTTTGACTGGTCCTCTATCCCTCTGTACATACTATTCTCCACTAATAATAAAAGACTTGGAAATCTGAATAGATTTCAAGTATTTACCTATTAAACTGGCAAAAATAAATAAAAATAACAAAATGCCATTGCATTAGAGATGAAAGAAGTACATCTATCATGTGAACAAATCTATACTCTCTCCAGAGTTAGACAGCATTCATTCATTCATTCAAAAAACATTTTTGCTCAAAAACTACCATATACAAGGCACTGTTAACTATTTTAAGTTCTCAACTTTGCACAAGAAAAAAAACTTTAGTAGTAGTAATAATTATAATAGCAAAAAACCTAGAACAACATAAATATCTCACAAAGGCAGAATGGCAAAACAAACTGGTATAATAGCATAATGAAATACTATAAAATTGTTAAAAAAAATGTTAAGTATGTCCATTCTTTTAAGATATAGTTAAGTGGGGGAAAAAAAGATCTTCATATTGACTGCAACTATGTGTATGAATATTCCATAGTCAAATACTTGCACATATACACAGATAAAGATAATTAAGTACATGAATAAAGATCAGAAGTGAATAGAGTATTTGTTATTGCAAGAACAGATTTTTTTATTATCTCTTTCATAATAAAGGTATGAGTAGAGCAAAGTGTCCATTAAAGAACACAGAGGAACAAGTGGCTTGTGATAAAAATATGTAATAGAAAAGGTACAACATGCTCTAGCATTTTAATTAAAAAGTTTTATATATATATATATATATATATATATATATATACACAATATTTATATAGTATTTAGAAGTACACTAAATAAGAACATCTGAGGCCAAATATGTTTATATCCACAATACAAATTAAGATATAGCATTATGGAATTATGAGAACACTGAAATATAGCCAAAAAAAAAAGAGTTCAACAAAATCAGTTGTTATCTACAAAAGAAGATAATTAGATCCGGAGGGTTGCTATGAAAAAAGTACTTTATAAAATATAAAAATATTAAATAAATGTGTGCTACTATTAACTGAGGCTCAGAATAGTTAAATGACTTACCCCACAGCCACACAGCTAAAAAGTGACACAGCTGGGACTCAAACCCTGTTCTTCAGACTTCAACTCCAATGTTCTTTTCTCTACACCATACTGAAAGGGAAAAGGAAAAAAGGAAAGAGTAGGCAAACTGGGGAAAAAAGAGAATTAGGGATATAAAGGCTATGCATTCCTAGAAATTGGCAGAAATAATTGCATTAGGTCATTTAAGATGCAGAAAAGAAAAATAATTACATTTCTTACTAAAATGTGTGAACTGGGACATAGACATATTTGATAATAATGAAGTCTTTCTATAATGAAAAGCTCTAAGCTTCTAGGCAGTGGAATAAACAGGTGCTTCTCAGATAAATTCCATGGCTCTAACATCTATAATCAAAAAAACACTTAAAAATAAAACACTTAACACAATTAAATACAACCACAAAAAAATACTCCATGATGGTCTTTCTGTCCTACCTATAGGTGACCTGATACACTACACATAAGCAAGAGGTCAGATTTTCAAGCTGAAGGCATAGGTGGCTTCTAAGGTTGGTTACCTTCTAAGCACTCTCCTCCATTTTTTAACTGGGGAGAGATTTGAGCTTTCCCTGTCTCATGACTGAAAAAGTAAATAGCTGGGGTAAAAGAAACTCCACAATTCCAAAAAAACCTAGAAGAGAAGGCATTTTTTAAGTGAAGGGAAAGATGGTTTTGACAGCTACAGTACTGTACCCAGTAAGTTTCCCTTTAACTAGAATCCTCTTGGTCCCCATCAAACACATCTTTAATAACAATAGTGTTGCTGGCAGAGCTCTAACCCCAGTGGCCTTTTTGTTCAAGTTCAATATTGGTATGAAATGAAACGGATATATCCTCCTCTTCTCAATCCAGAAATATGTTTGGTCGATATATAATCAAGGCACGGTAAAGTCAAGTGGTCTAAGGCAATCACCAAGTCTGGGGACTAGGCTGGATTTTTTGTGCCCTGACACCAGAAAGTTACATCAGGGAACCTCGGGCCAATCAGGCTGTATGGAGGGAGGGGTGAAAATATTAAGGGAATACTACTCTATGTTAAAAATATCAGTGGACATGGGGCAGCTCAGTGGTGCAATAGATAGAACACCAGCCCTGGATTCAGGAGTATCTCAGTTCAAATCTGGCCTCAGACACTTAATCGTTACCTAGTTTTGTGGTCTTGGACAAGCCATTTAACCCCATTGCCTTGCAAAAAAAAAAAAAAAAATATATATATATATATATATATATATATATATATATAGAGAGAGAGAGAGAGAGAGAGAGAGAGAGAGAGAGAGAGAGAGAGAGAGAGAGGACCTATGGGTAACTGAAAATGGACAGTCTTAGCATATGAACAGGAAGAAAACAGAGCTATACTTAATCACTGCTGATGCCACAAGAAGCAGTTAGGGGTGAATTAACAGAAGGCTGGAAGTAGAGTCAGGGATACCTTCCATCATATCCATCTTCTGACACTTCCTAGCTGTGTGGCCCTGGGCAGGTCACTTAACACCTGCCTCAGTTTCTTCAATGCCTCCCTCCCAATAAGGCACAGAGTAGGCACTACATAAATGACTGATCTAACACTATATGGAGAAAAGGTAGAAAATAAGAATGTCAAGTTGGAAAGGCTAGGTATGAACTCAGTCTACTAAAAGATAAACTCAGCAGTGGAACTTATAAGGAGATGAGGAGGGGAAATGAAGCAATATAGAAAAGTATACAATGCAATAAAAAGATATTATTCAACAAAGGAAAAAAATCCCAAAATCTCGAAAGAAAAAGAAATGGCAGAAAATTCTATGGGGAAAAAAGCGCCAAAGTCTAAGTGAGAACTACAGGACAAATTCAAAAGCATGGCAATTTGAGGCTGAATTGTTCTCTCAGTTATATACAGGAGAAAAACTCACCTTTTTTTAATGGTTCATATGAAATGATGAAATGAAGAAATACTTCAGGATCTGACCTTGCATACTGAATAGCCCAAGTATATACATGTAGCCAATTTCATGGATGGGCTTTCTAAATTCCAGTCTGCTCTTGGGGGGCAACCTGATCCTTGCTTCCTACACAGGTTGTTATTTGAACTAGAGGTCTACACTGGACTATTTATATCATAATAAACCTAAGGCAAATACATATTTGGTACCTCTGATTCTAATCTCCTGGTAGACAGCTTACACAGTACAGATGCTACTAATTGTCTAGAGAATGCCTCTGGAAGAAATTATCATGTTCTTGGGAATGAAGACTTCTCACAATAAAATAAAATAAAAAAAGATAAAAAAAATTGTTTCACTTTTAACATGCAAACCATGAAACTACAAAGAAAATTATTAACTCTTAATATGCAATGAAAAGGATTACAATAAATTATAGCTATAATTAACACAAATATTTTTTTTGCTTAGGAAAGATTATACTTGCAGTTTCAAGAGACACTGGGTAATACATGAACCAAATTCCACCCAGGTGCTAGCTCAAATATCACAGCACCTTGAGTTAGGAGGTGCTATGACCTAAGGCAATAATCAATTAAAAAGGTCACATGGGACACCACATTTAAAAAACTATGCAGGGCACTAAGGATACAAAATAAAAATGAAATCATTCCTGCCCTCAAGAAGGTTCTACAAGCGGAAATACAATATGTAAACATATACCCAATAATTTGTAAAGGAAAATCAACACAGCTAGGATAAAAAGACAAAATGTAAAAGGACAAAAATCTCTGAATGAAGCAGTTCTGATAAAGGTCTGATACCTGATACAGTGGGTTACTATCAATACCACTCTGGCTCCATTTTTACATCAATAATCATACTCCCATGAAAGTTGTGAAAGGTGAAGAACCAATCAAGAGTATTTTGTAAGGGTTTGGAGAGGATGGGAATACTGGACCCAAACAAAATAAAGGGACTTTGAAAAAAAAAAATCACATAGCCAGCCAAAGAATTAGAAAACAAAATTAGTTAGGAAGCAAATACCTTAAAATTGGATTTGGGAAATGTGAAATCAAACTGCAAAACTCAACAAAAGAAAAAAAAAGAAATAGACATAACAGCTGTCAGATGAGGTGATGCCAAAATCGAATCCAAAGTCAAAATTGAAATCAAGAATCTAATTACTATTCTGATCAAAGATATGGAAATTATGATAGTGATAAAATTATAGCAGCTATGATTATATATTTATAAAAATGGAAACTACAGAGATGAGTCTAGGTCACACTGTCTATGGTTGTCATATAGAAACAAGGGTATTCCAAAGAAGCAATTTAAAAAAAAATTTGAAGAAAACAGAAAACTACAATCTACCTTGCAGGGCAGTATTGAATAGAATTTAAAATTTAGCTTAGCTTTCTTATTTTTATCTTGTCTTTTGCTATTATGACAAATGTGTTTTTGTGCTCTGCCATCTGTTTCAATAAATGTTTTTTGTATTCATGAACTTTCATTTGTATAATTTAATATAATCAGAGAGCTAGAAGTATATGGAACCACACATGTTGTGTGTTCACCTATTATTAAGTATCCTAACCATGTGCAGAATGGGAGAATATGAACAAGAGTCAAAAAAGATGGACAGAGATGTATAAATTATGACCCAATTCATTGAAGAGAATACCTGATGAAATAATAGATCTTTTTTGAATTTTTCAAGGATGATATTAAGATTGAGAAATAGTAACATTTCATGTTGTTGTCTAGTTGTTCTTCCCTAGAGTAACAATGGCTCTTGATCTCTATTCTTTGTTCTGCTTTCATCCACTAATGCTTGATTTGATACCTTTTCAATTGAAACATGAGTTTGTAGTTGGAGAAAGCAGGTTGGCATTTATCTTCTTTCAAAGTCATTCAACTCCCCTGGCACAGGAGAGGTAGTAACAGATTTTTGCAAATGAACCAAGGTTGACATTTTAGTTTTATTTGATGACTGAGAAAAAAAAAAGGACCAAAGAATTTAAGTAATCCCAGTGGGAAATGCTTATAGACTTATAATCATTTACAGGCAATGGTGAGTAATGCTTTGGGAAGAAATATTGCTTCTGACATGCCAAATATTGACTGATATTCATGATCACTGAAACCAAGTATTTTCTATGTTTTTTAGCAGATTCTATATAGTTTCATGAGTGTTTAAATTTGACAGCTGGTTTTAAGGTTACCTGTAGGCAGCAGCAATCAAAATGGAAGTACAAAATTTGGATTAGGACAAATTAACTTTAATTAAAAAATTCATATTATGCTCCTAAGGTGTGTATAAGGAGCATTAAAATATAAGATTGTTTTCTCATGAATCAAAATTATTTTTCCAGAACAGTTGAACTGTTTTGCAGTTCCATAAAAAAATGAGTTCATTGGCATTTCTGACTTCCAATAACTTATTTTATTGGGTATTGTTTGTTACTTATAATGTGTTGAGTATTACTTACATTATAAATGTGTTCTTGCAAAATTTTTTAATTTCTATTTTTATGTGAGAAAAGGATACATAGCTTTGTAAGAATTCTAAATTATAGTTTTTCATGAAAAGCTTACTTCACACTTAGACAATTTTCCCCTATCCTTCCACTGTTTCAACCAAAGTTCTATTCCTTTTTTTCCATGCTAGCACAGAGACATCATGGAGTTCTCAAAGGCTGAGTTAATGGAACATAGTGGTACAGTGGATGGAATACCAGATTTGGAGTGAGGACCCGACTATCCTAGAAATATCTCTGACATCAAAGGTAGCATGATATACAATGCACCACAACTGAACTATTTGCTGATAGGTTTATCATCAGTTCTTGGACACCAATACTAGCAATTATAATTAATTTGAGTTCAGCTAATTTTTTAGTGTGGTTGTTTACATTATTGTTATCATTAGGTCTCTTCTGCTTTCTTTATAAATTCAGAGAAGTCTTGCCCTAGTCTTCTGAACTCATTTCTGTCATTTCTCACAGCACAAAATAAATTTTCTTTTATCATATCCATTATTACAACAAATTTTTTTCAGTCATTCTCCAACTGATGGGCCCTTAATTTGTTTTCAAATGATGTCAATATTTTGGAGTATGTGAGACTTTTTCTTCTGTCTTTGTCTCCCTGGGGGGTCAAAACATGTTCATTTTCCCATATAAGCCATACTGCTTTTGAAAACAAGTTGAAAATAACCCTTTCACAATATTATATTAGTGTTTGTCATTCCACAGTCCTTTCCAATGTTGAAGCAAAATTGGTCATAATCTTCCATCATTCATGTCTATAACATTTTGCAAGTAAACTTATATTTCCAAATCTATATTGCCATTAACTGTCAAACCATTCTGCTAAACAAATAAGTCAAGTGTTCATTAAAACACGTTTTGGGGTCCACATCCCCTAGAATGTAAGCTCCTTATAGGTACAAGGTTCTTTTTCCCCTTTTCTTTGTATCCTAACACTTGGCATACAGCCTACCATATTATTACATGCTTGGCTGACTAGTTATGTCAGGTAAAATTCTGTATAAAATTATTATAATTGGTATGCTTTCATTCACTCAGCTCTTTATTCACAATCAACTTGTTTAAATAGATAACAATGGAGGGTTGTTTTTTTTATTCTTCTTTCCAGCTTAGTAGCTTTGATCTTTGTTCTAACAAGTCAGTGATCTTTATAAAAGACTGCTGACTCAGAAATGATTCCCACATTTTTAACAATCATTCTTTTTCAGTTAAAATATGATCTATTTCATCTTTTATATTGGTATTGCTCTACCTTGATCAGCACCTTTTCAATCTTTTCTTAAAGAAAATATTCCTGGGGCAGCTAGGTGGCGCAGTGAATAGAGCACCAGCCTTGGAGTCAGGAGTAACTGGGTTCAAATCCGACCTCAGATACTTAATAATTACCTAGCCCTGTGGCCTTGGGCAAGCTACTCAACCCCACTGCTTTGAAAAATCTAAAAAAAAATACAAATATTTCTGATTAATAGACAAAAGTCTCCTGTATATTCAACCATTGATTGGCCTTTCTCATTCCTTACTCCTGTCTACTTCCATTCTCACCTTCAAATGGAATTCAACTAATGCAGTGTGAAGTGAACCTAAGAAAACCACTTCTACAACACTGTAAAGGAAAATTATGAAAGATTTACAAACTGTGATGAATACAATAACTAATTATGACTCCAGAAAACTATCTCATGCTTCTCACTTCTTGGCAGATAAATGATGGACCAGAGGTCCAACCAATAAGTATGTATACGAATGTGTATCTATCAAATAATAATTCTACCTGTTCTATTCAAAACACAGATAAGCTGCAGAAAGGGAGGGAGGGAAATGGGAGGTAGGAGGGAAAGACAGAGAATGAGGGAGAAAAGGAATAAAAAGAGGAAAGGAGCCAAGAGGGAAAGAGGAAGAAGGAAAACTGGGAGGGAAGGAGAGAGGGAAGAAGAGAGACTGGTAAAGACTTTGGTGGCAAAGCATCCCCATGCAGGGTCTTCAATAGCTGTGGTTATACCATCTGTATATAAGAATTGTGAACAAGCTGCATTTATAGGCTACAATCTCAAAGGATACTAGTGGCAAGAACTGAGCTAGAAGTAGTTACTCTTAAGGCTCCTGAATTCAGTGTTGGCCAAGGTGGTAGGGGTGGTTTGACTTTCCTAGCACATGCTGCCTACTGCAACTCCCTTATAGTTCCTTATTGCTTCAGGTAGGCTGGTGTACCTGCCCTAAATGTATGGGAGGAGAGAAAGGGGGGGAGGGGTTGGTTAAGAACTGAGTGGGAATGACTGACCCCTTCTCCCAGGGGTTACTATCTCAGATAATTACTATGAAGACTAGGATGAGTGGTCGAGAGGCATTGTCATTTACAGACTTCTTTTATCTGTCCATTAGCAAGAGCTGGTCAGTAGCTACTGTTGGTGGTAGTAAAAGAGACCTTCTCTGCAAGAATTTCTCCCCTCAATTATGACTACAGGGGTTGAGCTGTAAGTTTTTAATGGTAGTTTGAGTCACTATTATTCCTAAGGCTCTTAAGTTCAATGTTCTGAGTTGTCCCCATCAGTATTTGGAGGGAGATAGTAGTTGTCTATTTATCCAATCTATTTGTTCTTAACTCCTTAATATATTTCTTTTGCTACCATCAGACCAGCATTTTCCCAAACTCCAGTCTTTTGAACTATGTGTTAAAAGTTGATATGCAAGTCACCTGACTGAAACAAAGAATGGATTTAACCACATAAAATGCTATAAGTTAGTATGCATCCATCTACAGTTTTTGTGAGTTAATAATTGTAACCCACTTCACATAATGCTTGACCCATAATAAGAACTATATAAATGTTAATCATTTGCTTTTAGTTTTTTTTTTTGGTGATGCCCAATTTTTTCTTGCCAAAACCATAAATTGGATTCCAATAAAGCCTTAGAATCTTACAGAAGAAAAGATAATTCCTTTGTTTAATACATAGATAGATAGCTAGATAAACAGATATAGTTATATATGTATATATAATATATATACGTATAAGAAAATCTCACATTTGCATCAAGCACACACCTGAAATGAGGTTAATCACATTTGGCTTTCCAATAGAGAGATCATCCTTGATGGAGCTAATTTGTTACCCAAGGGTGAATATGAACTTTTAATGGCAATGACAAGTAGTATCAATGTACAATCAATCTTTATGAGAATAATTTACACAGGTATTAAGTTTATCATCAATAAAACTCTCAAGAAGGATCATGTAAGGCTTTCACAAACCAGGCAATGGGATGCAGTTCAGTGTGGTAGGTTTGGAGTATGAGGATCTGGGGTCCAGTTCAGAAGAGAAACAGCTCATTAAACAACTTCATCAGAAGACATCAGCAGTTCTGAAAGGGATAAGAAAAACAGAACAAAGTTCCATCATGGATGCAGTCAAAAAAGTTTTGACATCTCTCTGTAAATGACTCACAGATCCACACAATCAACCCAATGTCTACCCTGAACTTCACTTTCACAACATTGATCACATCACAGGTAACTCTACTACTCATCCAATTGGATGTCATGGAGAAATCTTAAACTTAGCCATGCCCAAAACTAAATTCATTCTTCCCAAACTATTATTCCCTCTTCCAAGTTCCCCATTTCTGTTGAAGGCACCAGCACCCTTCCAGTTTCCCAGGATCCTATTCTAATCTCAGCACTTCTTTAACTTCCCACTCTGTTTCCTGCCTTATCTAATCAGTTGCTCTATCTTACCATTTCTTCCTCCAAAGCATCTCTCACAACCAAGCTTTCTTTCATTCCATTCATACAGTTATCCCTTGAAGGTCCTCTTTACCTCTTAAGCTAGGTCTATGTAGCCAATGTACTGACTTCAATGTTGTATATCTGTGAAACCTATATGGACTATCAGTGACAATCCAGGAAACTGAATCACTTCTGTTTGAATTATCTTAGGGAGATTCTGAAGATAACATAGCCAAGATACTGGACACTGAGGTCCTTTCTCAAGGTGAACTGTCAACTATATAAACTCTACTGCAGAGAGTGCAATTCTGCTCAAATGTCAAATATACATTTGCCTAAAAAACTTTTTACAGAGAATTCACACAAGGCAAGTGTTCATTCTGAGGTCAAAAGAATCTTACAGGCAGAGTCTCAAAGTATCTCTGAAGAACTCTGGAATCAATTGTGTAATATAGAAGACACTGGCAAAGGACTACCCACCATGGTATGACTGCATCCAAATAAGGAGCTGCACTCTATGAGCAACAAAGAATTAAAGTAGCTTAAAAGATACGTGAGATGAGTAAATTTAGAGACATTTAAATTCCATATGTGCATGTGGACTATTTGTGCCCAACCTGTGTCAGAGTCTTCAGAGATCATATTGGTCTAACCAGTAACAGTTAGACACATTTATACCTTGATCCCAGCATAGGGATGTCACTTTGGTCTTCAAGAAAGGACAACAACTAACCAGGTCACTGTGAAGCCTTCCTAACTAGTTTTCCTGCCTCAGGTCTCTCCACATTCCAATCCAGCCTACATACTGCTGCAAAGTATTTTTTCTAAAAGACCAGTTAACTCTCCTATTCAACCAACTTCAGTTAGTTTCCTACTAATTACAAGATAAAATATAAATCACTCTATTCAGCTTTCAAAGTTCATCATAATCTGGCCCAAACCAAACTTTCCAGCTCAGTGAACATTACTCTTGCACCCAATACATTGTGATCCAAACAAACTATCCTTCTCACTGTTCTTTCCCATCAACACTCCATCTCCTATCTTTATGTCTTAAAGAAGGCAAATTCAAGAAAATCTGAGAAGAAAGCACTATCAAGCAGAAGGAATTTGGATAGGTTGAGTTTGGGATGGAGATGTGCAGCATGGAGCTGTTAAATGAATGAAAAAAGTATTTAAATGCTCAACCAACTATGGAAGCTTAAATGCTAAAAAGGAAGGCAATAAAAAGGATCAAAGGATAATAAAGTTAGAGATAGATTATCAACTTTAAATTGCTCACTTTACAGATAAGGAAAAGTGAATACCAGAAAAGTAATATCTCTAAAATGGGAAAGAGGTGGCCAAGGAAAAGTATTTTGTTTTGGAAAGATAAAAGGATGATTACTAGAGCAGTTTGAGAGCACACTAGCATAGTCTTACTAGAAGCAATTGATTTGATTGTAGTTCTGCAACTAAAAAAAGTCTAGGAAAGGTGATGGGTACGTATACAGCAGTAGAGGCTGACATAGGAAAGGATATCTAGGACTACCTAGAAGGGAGAGAGGAACCACTACTAGAGTCCAAGAGTGAAACAGTGAAATCCTCCAAAGTTTCAGCTCTGGTTTTAGGGTTTAGCACTTGTCAAGAAGATGACTAGATAAAAAAAAAAAAGTGATTCTTTTCAAGTTTCAGTTCATTGATGGGATCAGAAGTCATACTACAAAATAGGAAGTTTTTTTTTTATATGAGTTTGCCTATAAAAGGGAAAAGAGAAAGAACTACAGATTGAGGGGATTAAGGATTAAGGATTAAGTGAATGTTCTTTAGGAATAGGAATAAGAAAGTTGTCAACAGAAGATGAATAAATGAACTATCTTCCAGAGAAGATGAAACTAGCAACAGAAGGGAAGGTAGCTACTGGAGCAAATGAAGAATGTGGGATAATGAAAGGGATGGTAAAATATAGAAAAAAGGGGGAAATGGAGATTACAATGGATATGCTTCATTTTCTTAAATTAGAAAGTAGGGTTCCTTTGCTGAGAGAGAAAACAGTGAATAGAAAACAGTGAATAATCCAATAGGTTTGAGAAAAAGAAAAAAAGATTTGGAACAGCAATATGGAAAGATTTATAGAGCCAACTAGAGAAAAGTAAAAAGATTAGCTTGTAACAATAGAGGCCTGGTTAAGAATAGGTAACATAGGGGGCATCTAAGTGGCAGTGGATAGAGCCCCAATCCTGGAGTTAGGAGAACCCGAGTTCAAATCCTCAGACACTTAATAATTACCTAACTGTGTGGCCTTGGGCAGGACACTTAACCCCCACGGCCTTGCAAAAACCTAAAAAAAAATTTTTTTAATTTAAAAAAAAATAGAACTAGGAGGACCCTCAAGGGTCACCTAAGCAAATCTCACTCTATAGAAGAGAATCAGGTTATGGGACTTACTCAAGGTCATAGAAATAAGTGTCAAAGACAGCACTTGAACCCAGATCCTCAATATTTTCCCCCCTCTTGCTTCCCATAGTGAAGAAGATACGCTTAAAAACCAAAAGGCTAAACCTATTCCCTTCACTACACAAAGGAAACCATCAGCATTTCCTCTGGTTCTGCCGAGTCGGGGTGACGGACCCGCTTCAGGGGGCGCCACCGGGGGAGAGGGGAGAGGGCCAAGGGGCGCCCCGGGGCGCTGCGGCATCCGCAGAGGCGGGAGGGCCGGGCTGGGGGCCCGAGGGCAGGGCCCAAGCACTCCAGGGGGTCCCCGGGGCGGGGGGGGGGGGGGGGAGGTGGGGATGGGGGAGATGGGGAGATGGGGGAGATGGGGAGATGGGGGCGGGGAGATGGGGGAGATGGGGGCGGGGAGATTGAAAGATGGGGAGATGGGGGCGGGGAGATGGGGGAGATGGGGAGGTAGGGGAGGGGGAAGATGGGGAGGTAGGGGAGATGGGGGCGGGGAGATGGGGAGATGGAGCAGATGGGGGCGGGGAGATGGGGGAGATGGGGGCGGGGAGATGGGGAGATGGGGAGATGGGGGAGGGGAGATGGGGAATGGGGGCGGGGAAATGGAGGAGATGGGGAGGTGGGCAGGTGGGGAGGGGCTGCCTGCAGCTGTCTCCGGCCCCCGCCCCACTCTTACCCCCTCCTGCGGCGGAGGATCCGGGGAGCCGCTCCCGAAGCCGCCACTGCGGGCGCGGACAGCCGGGGCCGGGAGCGCGCCGGGAGCCCCCTCCCCCCCCCCCCCCCCGCTCTCCGCCCCTCCCCCTCCTCACCCCCCCCCCGCCCCGCCCCGGCCCCGAGCCCGCTCCCCTCGGCGGGGCCGCGCTCCCCTCGGCGGGGCCGCGCTCCCCTCGGCGGGGCCGCGCTCCCCTCGGCGGGGCCGCGCTCCCCTCGGCGGCCTCCGCGGCGCCCAGACGCGTCCCCGGCCCCGAAGAGGAGCCGCCGCTCCGCGAAGCGCCCCCGCCGGCCGGCCCGCCCGCCCACCTGCCTCCCCTCCCCTCCCCCCGCCCTCCTCCCCCGCCCCCGCGGCCCGCCCCCAAGCCGCGCGCCCGCTTCCGCCGTGGCCACTCAGGCGCTCGCCCCGCCCACCGCGCCTCTCGCTCCGCCCCGCAGCTGGAGCTCGGCCCACTCTCGCGAGAGGAAGAAGGGACGTTCTCGCGAGATGGCGCATCCTGAGGAAGGGCTAAGGAAAGCCCTTTAAAAAAAGGAAAAAATAAAACTGGAGGCTGCCTGCAGCCGGGCGGCTGTCACGTGAGGGCGGCGCCGCCTTCCTATTGGCCTGAAGGCTGGCCCCGCTGCAGGGGCTTTAAAGCCC
Organism: Macrotis lagotis; assembly: GCF_037893015.1. Taxonomy (NCBI): domain Eukaryota; kingdom Metazoa; phylum Chordata; class Mammalia; order Peramelemorphia; family Peramelidae; genus Macrotis; species Macrotis lagotis. The sequence continues at coordinate 94,990,329 of NC_133663.1, forward strand.
AGGCTGACATAGTACTGTTCAGCCGCATTATGCTCTTTGCGCAAGGCCTGCTGGGTGTTCGTGGTGAGGCCACCTCTGCCCTGGGTGCTGAACCCAATACCGGAGCTTCCAGCAATCAATAGTCATGAAGTGTTTGTTAAGTGCTGTAGTGAACGCAGAATACACGCAAGGAGACACATGAGGGGGCTGGGTTAGAGAGATGAGGTCAAGCTGGGCAATCAGGCAGGGCTTCTTGCAAGAGGCGCCATCCGTGGGCATCGGGGAGGCCTCCGTTACAAAGAGGTGCCATCATGGGCATCGGGGCGGCCTCCGTTACAAAGAGGCGCCATCCGTGGGCATCGGGGAGGCCTCCGCCACAAAGAGGCGCCATCCGTGGGCATCGGGGCACCCTCTGCTACAAAGAGGCGCCATCCGTGGGCATCGGGGAGGCCTCCGCCACAAAGAGGCGCCATCCGTGGGCATCGGGGAGGCCTCCGCCACAAAGAGGCGCCATCCGTGGGCATCGGGGAGGCCTCCGCCACAAAGAGGCGCCATCCGTGGGCATCGGGGCACCCTCTGCTACAAAGAGGCGCCATCTGTGGGCATCGGGGAGGCCTCCGCTACAAAGAGGCGCCATCCGTGGGCATCGGGGAGGCCTCCGCTACAAAGAGGCGCCATCCGTGGGCATCGGGGAGGCCTCCGCCACAAAGAGGCGCCATCCGTGGGCATCGGGGAGGCCTCCGTTACAAAGAGGCGCCATCCGTGGGCATCGGGGCACCCTCTGCTACAAAGAGGCGCCATCCGTGGTCATCGGGGAGGCCTCCGTTACAAAGAGGCGCCATCCGTGGGCATCGGGGAGGCCTCCGCTACAAAGAGGCGCCATCCGTGGGCATCGGATAGGCCTCCGTTACAAAGAGGCGCCATCCGTGGGCATCGGGGAGGCCTCCGTTACAAAGAGGCGCCATCCGTGGGCATCGGGGAGGCCTCCGTTACAAAGAGGCGCCATCCGTGGGCATCGGGGAGGCCTCCGTTACAAAGAGGTGCCATCATGGGCATCGGGGCGGCCTCCGTTACAAAGAGGCGCCATCCGTGGGCATCAGGGAGGCCTCCGCCACAAAGAGGTGCTATCCATGGGCATCGGGGCACCCTCTGCTACAAAGAGGTGCCATCCGTGGGCATCGCGGGCATCGGGGCAGCCTCCATTACAAAGAGGCACCATCCGTAGACATCAGGATGGCTTCTGTTACAATCTTAATTCTCTACTTCAAGAATCAATTTACATCCCCACCCAAATTCTTTCTGTTATATTTTAAGTCTCATCTTCCCCTGCATCAAGATGAGGAAGGAGAGTTTGGCAGGAAAGGTGGTTTCCATTTATGGACATATTAAATTGAGAAGCCAGTGGGACATCCATGTAGAAATGTCCAGGCCAGGAGCTCAGGAGAGGGATCCAGGTTGGCTGTGTAGACCTGGAGCCATCTGCATGCAGGTGGTCATTGAGTCATTGGGAGAGAAGGCTCATGGCAGAGCCTAGGGGTAGACTCCCCCAAAGGAAGACTGGTAGAAAGATAATCAACTGACCAATAACCATTTATTAAACTCCTACGATTTACACCCTGGCCTTGGAATCAGGAGTTCCAATCTGGCCTCAGACACTTGATGCTCACTAGTTGTCACTTAACCCTGACTGCCTCGCATCCAGGGCCATCTCCAGTTGTCCTGACTCGTATCTGGCCACTGGATCCAGATGGTTCTGGAGGAGAAAGTGAGGCTGATGACTTGGCCCAGCCCCCCCCCCCATTCAAATCCAATTTCAAATCCAATTCAAGTGTTTGTCATGGCATCACTTTCCTGATATCATGAACAAAGAACCACCATCATCAAGGCATTGGGTGATGATACAAAGGGAAAAAAATGAAGCCGACTTTGCCTTCAAGGAACTTATATTCTATGGGGAGGTGGAGTAGAGACATGTATGTGTAGGCATAATCAGAATGTGTAGAAAATAAATACAGAATGGTTTGGGGAGAGAGGGTACGAATCCCCTCATTTACATATATGGAAACTGAGACAAAGAGAGGGTAAACAGCTTTCTCATGGCAACTCAATACTTGACAAAGGCAGATTCTGGATCTCTATCCTCTGACTCCAGAGTCAAGTTTCTTCTTACATCTAGTCCAAATTTCATTCTTTTGCAACTTCTACCTCTGAGTACTGGTTCTGCTCTCTGGGGCCAAATAGGACTGGTCTAATGCTTCCTTCAACATGACAGACAGCCTTTGAGATATTTGAAAAAGGTTGTCATGCCTCTGCATCTTCTTTCATATCTATTCCCCATGTCTTCAAAGTCTTTTATCATCCTGGTTGCCTTAATTATTATGATTATGGCAGATCCCAGACAATATAGTGAAAAAAAAGAAGTTAATCTCACCTTTCTTGCTATTCTGTGTCTTACCTCCCACTCTAAAGAATTTCGATTTTTCACTTTGAATTTTAATGAGGAATTATTGTAATGAGTTCAATAAAGGAATTCTAAAAAAAAATCCCAAATCCTTTAGAACCTTTAGAGGATTTACCAAAGATGGCAGAATTGGACACTAGGAAAAGGAAGCAAGGAAAATAGTTCTATTAGCTATCTGCTCATCTGAGAATTATCTATTATCTGTCTCCCTCCTATTTATCAAATAATCTATGTATACCATCTATCACTCACCTACCACTGGCACAGGACTGCCAAGAGTGGCATGCCCTCATCAGAGAGAAAGTGCTATGCTCTATGAGCAAATCAGAATTGAAGCAAGTCAAAGGAAATGTGAGATGCACAAGTTTAGAGTAATCACTCCAGGTGTTCACAAGGACTATTTGTGCCCAACCTGTGGTAGAGCATGCCAACTCATCTCTAACAAAATTTATGTAAATCTATATAAATATCAGTTGATTATCTGAAATCTATTATCTTCTACTGTGTATTAGCAATGTATATATATATATATATATATATATGTATATATATATATATATATATTACCTATCTACTATTTATCAATTTATTAATGTCTACCCATCAACTGTCTTATTGATGCAGAGAAATGTGGGCATAAGGGGTGACAAGATCATTTGGAGACAAATTTTGTAAATCTTTTGCTTGCGTTGTTAAGGGAATCTTCCTTCTTTTAACATCTAATTTAGACCACAGCTGAAGGCCTGACCTTCAACCTCACTTAAATTGCATTGTCTTCTGCTGGGGCAGCTAGTGAACAGGCCCTGGAAGCACCCAAGACCACCCAAAAGAGACCCCCTCCCCAAAAGGCAAAATCTCCAATGTGGGACTTGGGTCACTCCCAGGTCACCACCTCCTCCCATGGACTCTGGGGGAGAATTTGAGGAGATTCAGAAGGGGGCTTGCTCTTTTTGACCTCCAGTCTCCTGTTGAAGCCCTGTTCAGCTGGCCTAAACAGTTCAATCAGCATGGTCTTCTCTTTAAACTCTTCTTAACTTTTGTATCACTCTCTTAATGTGTTATAACCTCTTTTAGTAAATCTTTATCTTCTTTCCTAAACCAAAGCCAAGAAATAAATCATGGGCTACATTATTTTCATATGTTAGCTATCAATCTACTATCTATTATCTATCTTTCCAACCACATGTCTGTCTATGTGGGGAGACCTGCCCTAAGTCTTTGATATCATACTATATAGGTCCAAATCCTGTTCTGCTTGGTTTAAAGGTTGAACCTTGTTCAGGGGATTCCTTACCAGTCTGAATAGGAGGTAGACACACCACAGTGTGAAGGAAGCAGTGAGAGGAAGTAAAAGGAAAAGAGCCACACAGAGCCAATGGAAGATGCCAAATGAAATTGAATACGGCAGCTGAGGATCTTTGAAAAAGATTAGTGTAGATACCAGGAATTCTTTTCTAGGAAAACTTGTCCCTCTCAGGACTGTGGAAACGGAAGCTGCCACCTGTTCAATGGCCTATCACCTTTCTCATCAGATGTTCTGGACTTACGTAGTTAGTAAATCAAGGAATGATTCATATGTTCCTAGTCAGGCTTTTATTGGGGGCAAATAGATAATCCTCAAAGGGGAAGAGAGCTGAGAAAAAATTTTATGGTCTGTATAAGAAACTGGTCATGGCACAGTTTTAGAATTTTAAAGTAAATGGAATGGGAAAAAGTGAATATGAGACGCCCAGAAACATAGCACGGTATAGTGGAGAGAAAGTTAGTCTTAGGTTTGAATTCTGCTTCTGACAAACATTGGTTGTGTGATCCTGGGCAAATAAGTTAAATTCTCAGTGTTTCAAACACTTTCTAAGTTGCAGAACATTTGGTGATCTATATTCATGGAGGAAGTTCTCATCATTAGTAAAGACAAAAATAATGAAATCATAGACTTAGACCAAAAACATAGATTAGAAATATACTTTGGGGGGAAGTAAAACACAAAGATAATAAAGTTATTTTAATAACTTCTGTAGTATGAGCAACTAAGTCATTATTTTATAATATTCATAATAATTTAATAAAATGTCCTTTGCAGGGGAAATGCAGCAATTTGATTCAGTGGTCTTAGAATTACTAAAACTTAAGCCCTATGTTTTATTAGTGATTTCACTCTGATTGTTGTGATAATGGAATCCCAGGATCTCAATACTGTAAGGGACCTTAGAAACTACTGGGTACCTAACTAAAAATCTACTCTTCAAAATTACAAACAAGTGATCATCCAGCCTTTGCTTGAGGACCTCCAAGGACGGAGATCTATCTCACCGTCAAGTCCACCCATTCTTTGGTTAGAAGGTTCAAATTATTATGAAGTTTCCACTTATATTGAGTCTCACTTTGTTCTTTTGCAACCTCCATAGAGTACTCTTGGTTTGTATGCTCTGAGGGCCAGGAACAAGTCTAATCCTTCTGCCATATGATAATCCTTCAAATACTATGAGACAATTACCTCCTAAGTCTTTTCTTTTCCTAGCTAAATATACTCTTCTCCTTCAATTAGTCCTCATATGGCATGATTTTGACATCCTATGGACATTCTCCAAAGTTATCAATGATTTCCTAATCTATGATTTCTAGAATTAAAGGTAATATGTATATATATATATATATATATATATATATATATATATATACATATATATATTGCAGCAGGTCAGAAAACAGTAGAACAAGATTGTTACCTCCCTAATCCAAGACTGTGGCTCTCAAAGCAGGCTTTATTATTTATTGTTGTTGACTGTATAATCACACTATGGCAGCAGATCAGAAAACAGCAGAACAGGATTGTAAACTCCCTAATCCTAGATTCTGTAGTTCTCAAGGCAGATTAACTCATATCTAAAGTCATATTGAGATGAACTGCTGTCCAAAAACTGCTAACCCATTTCTTATATTTGTTAAACTGATTTTTCTTAAAGTCAAGTATAAAGCTTTACATTTATCTCCATTAAATTTCATCTTATTATACTATTAATAAACATTAATTAAAAATAATGTCACTATCTTTGGGTTTTCTGATCCTCATCTTATGATAAAACCTACTAGTTTTATATCATTTGGAAATTTATTGAGGAAAGCAAGTATCCACTCAGGGTCATGAAGAGGACTTGGCCAGATGGGAGATCTGGGTTCATGATTAACTAGTACATAAAAACCATGATTCCTGACAGAACTAAAGTATCACAGTAGTATATACCTGATAGGAATAGAGCAATTGCAATAAATGATGATGGGTGAAGAGCTTTAATACTGCTAAGGAGAGAAAGAAAAACTTAATGAATGATAGGTCAATGAGAGAGGAGTTCCAGTGTTCAACAATTGGAAATAACAAACCTTGAATTTGTCACTCCTTAGAAACCCACCTCAGTCATTATATTGAGGAATAGAGATGATTTTGATCCATAATGTGAGAGATAAGCTAAGAAGTCATTTGATTTTCTAAAGACTCAAATACAAGGTTTGTTGTTTTGTAAATGGAATGAGTTAGAAGGCCTATAATGAGGAGTTGGTAGCTTCTCTTAGAAGGTTAGGAGAGAATATAGCATCCAGGTATATTAGTTCCCAGGGTTCACTAGAAAGTGAAAAGTTAAAAAGCATAGCCAGTCCCTTCATGCCAAAAGGGAATACCAATCATTACATGGTAATCAATGGTAATACAAGCTACAAGGAGAAATACTAGATGGAAAAAATTTGATATATATAATAGCTCTCAATTCCTTTTGTATATCATTGGTAATCTTCATCTGCATAAATTTTACTGAGTCTTTGGTATCTAGAGAAGGTTTGGGTCATTGTCAATAATCACAACCATCTTCCAGTTACACTGGACCCTTTTTTTTTGAAGTTGTGGGAAAAATCCCTTTGCTTCCTAGTTTAACTGAGATAAGGCTAGAATTTTTCCAAAGAATGTGAACTAGGAAATGCATGGGGGAGGTGGGGCAGGGGGAGAGAATATCACAAAAGCATGAAAACAAACAAGTTTGCTGAATGATCCTAAATTTAACATCTAGTTAAAAACTGATAGCCAAAACAGCTGATGGGGCATTTGACCTATTCCATTCTGGACTGGATGGTTAAAACCAAAACTTTGATAGCTAAAGCTATACTTTTAGTCCAAGGTAGATGTAGGTCTGCACTGCTTCTGGTACTAAAACAATCATCACTCCCTCTCAGGAATTGCTTCTAAGGGTAGTAGAATTCTTAGTCCCTCCTAAATCTGCTTCCAATTGTGTGACCAAATATGGAATCAAGAAAGATCATACTTGCTGACCCCAAGTACTACACTTCCCCTCTGTAATTATAGTGGTTCTTTTGAGTTCTTCCAAGATTCTGGTCTACTCTGATAAAGAATCTAAGTCTTTTAAAACTCACAAATTATCTAACAGATGCAGGAAGAAAGGAAAATATAAATATTAAGAGCCATTGCTAATTGAAGAGAAATTGAAAATGATGAAAAAAAGCATTTCAGAGACAATACACTATATAAAATCTTATATATGTTATCAGGAACATACAACTGAACTAACAAATCTTCAGTTGTCAACTTTTCAGGAAGCCCTGTGCAATAATTTCATGATGATGAAATGATAATCAAAAGCCTAGAACAAATTGTTCTGAAATTGCTCCAGTTCTCTTGCTCTTGTGTATTACATTATAGACCTTTCAAACAAGTGAGCAAATTGCCCTGCACATAAGAGCTTTCTCAATATTTATTAACTCTCATCATATTTTACCAGAAAAAAATCCTAATATGGAAGAACTCCAAGAAATAATGTTATGGGAAACTATTTTTTGTTGACTGTTGAGCCAGAGGAATGTTTTATTCCTGTCTAGCTAAATGAATGCTTAAAATGATTTGGTTAAAAAAAAAGAGTCTGAGAAGCACCTACAATTTAGCATATATTGAGTTGCCTGTCTTCTAGGTTCTGATTAGCTTCTAAGTCCTTTGAAACATCCTGAAGATTCAGGTCTACACCTGGGAGAACCAGTTTGGGTCCAGATTAGTCTCCAAAATATAAACAGTCAGGAAGATTCTCAGAGATTTCTGTTCCATTTAGAAATATTCACACTTCATTTTACTTCATCTTTCACATCCAATCAGTTATCAAATACTGTTACTTTGCTCTATTATGCCTTTCAAATTCATCTCATCCCAGCTACCATCATCTCACACCCAAACTACTGAAATAATGTTACAATAGTTTTATGATTGGTCAGCCTACATCCAATCTCTCCTTTCATCAATCCCTCCCTCACATAACTGCCAAAACATTATTTTGTAAACCATGGGTGTAGGTAATGAAAACCAGAATTCTAGAAGTATCTTCAAAATGTTAACAAGACACTAGATGTAAAATTCCTTTCAGTGGAGCAATTTGCCCAGTTTTCCTAATATAGAGAGACACTCTCTTAGAACATACTCAATTTGTCTAACATGGAACCTGCAATATTCCCTACCACACAGGCAGGGATAGCCTTCTTTTATTGGCTGCCATGTCTTTAACTGGTCAAACTGAGTCATTGACTTTCTTTTTTTGCCACTCTCTTACTATCTGTGTCTTTTTCTCATTTTATTCACAGAAAGTATCATGAAATGAGCTAGAGAGAGGAGAAGGGCTCTGAGAAATGGACTTGGGCACATTTGTTTCTTTTCTGTGTTGATTATCCTTCTTAGGTTCAGGTGCCAGAAGTGATTCCTACAGACTTAAGAGTCTGAACCATGGGAACGTATACTATCCCAGCAAATAATGGTACCTGATGCATGAGTCCAAGGTAGCTATAACTTCCTTGATTTTTAAAATATTTTATTTTTTGAATGTATGATTGATATATTGTTTGCTTCTCAGGGGGTGGTAGATGAGTAGTTGTCCTCAAAATTTTAAAAGAAAAAAATAAACTCTAATTTTTTTAATTAAAAAAAGAAATCTTTGGGAGAATAGAAAGCCCCATCTACCTGGCTTTAGGTGATATGGTGCAGAATAATGTTTTACAGAGAAAAAGCACTACATCCTTCTAATAAACAACTTGTGGGAAATTGAGCAGTGGAGGAACTGTACTGACCATGTCACTTCTCTGCTAAAGAACTTTTAACATTTCTCTATTGCTTTTAGGACAGAGATTTTTAACTTTTCGCAGCATGGACCTCTTTGACAGGCTAGTGAAACCTATGGAAACCTATCAGAATATTTTTTTAAAATTAACAAAATAAAATATATAGGATTACAAAGGAATCTAATTATATTGAAATAACTGGGGAGGGGGGAAGCAACCACATTCTTGGATCCCAGGTTAAGAATTCTGGCTCTTAGATAAAATACAGATTCCTCAATTTTGCATTCCCTCAATTTAATATTCCATTTGTTGTTTCATCCTTTGCCCAAGCTGTTTAATCCTACTAGAATGGACTCTTTTATTGCCTTCACCTCACAGAAGTTCGTTCATTTTTTTAGAGGAAAAAGGTAAGGGAGGAATATAGTCCAAGGTTAAACTCACATGCTACCAATTACAGGAATACTGTCCTAATGCCTCTTATTGTTATGTCTTCTCCTTCCTCAAACTATCTTATATTTATACTTATCGATGGGATATGTCTACAGTACAGTATTAGCCAGCTGAGAGCAGAGATTGTTTTTCATTTTCCCTGTGTATCTTCCAGTGCTTTAAACAAAATAAAGCCTCTAAAATGTTTGTTGAATTGAATCTGCACCCCACATTAGGTCCTCTATACTGAGAGATCTCTCCTCCATAAATTCTTCTTAATTTCCTTAAATAGTTCACCTTTAAAAAAAATTGCTCAATCTCTAGTTTTCTTCAGGTCCACACTGATTCTAAGATACTTCCTCTGTCCTCACAGCAAATCCCAAAACATAATACTGAGGCTCCCAAAGCCATTGCCTTTTCTTTCACATTCTCCTGCTTACCACACTCGAACTGGCTTTCATGAACTTCCAAGCCATATGCTCCAGCCCTAGGTCTACCTTCTTATGTTGTATATATGCCCAATAGAATTGCAGTCAACTCACCTTTCTCTACAGCCACCTCCAGGCAGTGATCAGGAAGGGAATTTTCCCAGCACTGGTCTGCCCTTCTCAACCTTGCAGTGCTCCAAGTCCCTGACACGTATCACCATTACATTTCACAGTCTGCCTTGCTGATAATATTTACAGGATGGGCATGGCTTTAGCCAAGTTTGCCATCTGCTAAATGTGTTTCCCTGTTGTCAAGAATGCATCTCTGACACATCTATTAAGAGCCTATTAAGGATAAGGAAGATACTGTCTTGGGCCTGTAGGAAATATAAAAAAAAAGATAGTTATGCAATCTAGTTGGAATGTCAAGACAAATGGAAAAAGTCAAACAGCAATGTAAGACATTGACAGGTAGCAGTTCAGTAAGAGAAACATCACATGTATGATAATAAATAGTATCCCTATACTTTCAAGACTTTTTATTTTGCTACGACTTATGTTAGAGATAAAAGAATCTTAACTATCTATTTCAAACTGTTGCTCTGCTTTTATTACTTTAAAAAAATCAGGGGCGGCTAGGTGGCGCAGTGGATAAAGCACCGGCCCTGGAGTAAGGAGTACCTGAGTTCAAATCTGATCTCAGACACTTAATTACCTAGCTGTGTGGCCTTGGGCAAGCCACTTAACTCCATTTGCCTTGCAAAAACCTAAAAAAAAAAAGATCAAATAGTGTTCCTCTTGTTCCTCATTGTATTCCTACCTTGTTCCTTTCTCTTTGTCTTATCCTTTAGGACTTTTCTACCACTAAAACTGTGATTAGATTTTTACTTCTGTATACTTGCCTTGGGAAATCTTTCTTCATCACCATTGTATAATCAGCATGTTTGAAAAGTGATATGGAGTTTTTTTAAGAAATTTGGAACAAATACATGAACTTTCAATCTATGTAAAACATATTTTTTTCATCTTCTCTTTCTTTCTATTCTTAGTATATCCAGTTAAAGAAAGTCAGTATAGCACTGATGCTCTCTCTCGCTCTCTCTCTCTCTCTCTCTCTCTCTCTCTCTCTCTCTCTCATTTCAAACCTCTCCTAACACTAGGAGATGGGGAGAATATCTGCTGGAGCACTGACCATAGCCACTACCACTACCACTCAGTTACTACTCAGTCTCATAGGACTAGGAATAACTCTCAGAAGAGAGAGATTCATTTTTACTACTCACCATTTAGCTCTTGAATTCTCACTGGTATGCTTCCCACTTAACCCCAAAATCAGTCACATTGACACCACTGATGACTCAAATGTAAAATATTTACTAAATGATAAAGGCAAAAGCAAAAACAAACATAATATTTACTCAGCAGAAAGCAAAAGCAAGAATAAACAAAATATAACAATTCAGCAATAAATTTGGGTCACACTCTCTCACCAATGCACAGAGTGTCCATGGAAGAAAGTAGGCACATACTTACAGAAACTTAGCAGAGAAATACATAAGTAGGAAAATGTATGCATCTGGGAAATCTAAGTCTTTGGATGATGGCCCTTAGTGTCCTTGGTTTCTTTTGTGAATAGTCTGTACGATGTATCACTTAATAGTGAAAACTTCTCTGTTCTGTCTCTCTTCTGCTCCACAATGTTTCCCTACTAGGCAAAGTTGCTAATCTTGGATACTGAAATAACATAAAACTCTTTAAGCACATAGCCTCCCTTGAGAAAATATTATTTCAGCAAAAATATATCAGCATAGAGCCCAGTCAAATAGTTTCAAAATATGACTTTTCTTCTTTTTCCTTCCCTTTCTCTTAAACTATACAGGCATCACAGATACACATGGAAGGTTTCCCCTTTCGAAAGCCATAGATGACAGTAAGGAGCAATAATCCTCTACAACTCTTCATAAAACAGTAGGATTCAGCTCTCTTACAATGAGCTTCCAGCAACTGCAGAGGCTTTTGGGCTTCAGGCAGCTCTCTTAGTCAACTCATACCTTCTCCAGTCAATCAGCTCTCAGCAAAGAGATGTCTCTCTTCCAAATAGAACAGCTCTCAGGAGAACAGTTGAAAAACCATCGGTTCAGCTTAGATCAACTGTTATATTCTCTTCTGTTACCAGGTTCTCTCCTTGCCTTTTGCATCTTCTGTTTCTGTATTCTTTTGACTAATTTTGTATTTAGTATTTCCTACTTTTTAGCTTCATTTGGCCTTTCTGGGATCTGATGCCTCAGATTAAGGCCTTATAAACAGTTACCCAACTCTAATTTATGATGTTAAAACAGAAAAAAATCCATTTTATTTCAATCTGACTTCAAAAACCATTATATAATCATCCCACATTCCCCAGTCATTTGATTTTTAACTTCAGCTATATACTTCAAAACTCTGAAAACAGCAATATGTAAATGAATTTCTGAACCAAAATGCATTGCAGTCTTTTTTTTCACAATTTAAAATTTATTCAGTCTTTTATTCAATCAATACTTTTCTTCTGGACCAGTCCTCTGTGAGACAGAGGATTCAGAGAACTTTTCTCTCAGGTACTCGTAACTGAATGTGTTTCTCCACCAAAGTTTTTGTTAAAGAACTATGTTTCATATCAAGTTGATTTTATGAGTGTTCCTGATGCAAATGTTCTTTTTGGTCCCTTTCAGTACACTGGGAATAGGACTTTCAGGGACCTTAAAAGGACAAAAGCCAAATTTCTCAACAAAATAAGTATATAGAACTAAATATACTCAGCAATTAAACAGCCAAATATATTTATTAAAAGAGGGCTGAAGAGAAAATTAGTGGACATAAATATAAAATTAAACCACCCAAAGCAATTTTTCAATAAGCAAAAAGATATTAGAGAAAAATATCACAACGCAACTAAAACAAAGAACCAGAGGGAGTACAAAAGACAAAGCATTAGTCTCTCTATACACTAAGTACCTGTTACAGTCCTCATGAATTAATAAAATCTCTTGTAAGTACCAGCTCAGTGAGGTTTAGATTTCACATAGACTCCTTGGGATCAGCAAAAAATAATTAGAATTAAAAGGTTATGCCTATCTGATTCCAGAAAAATTGAAATTTTGCAAATGATCAGATACCATTGTAGTTCTGTTCATAAACAACTGATCCAGCAGTGTGGATCCCCTAACCTACCAGGCAGTTTCTAGGAAACTTAAGTCTTTGGGTTGGAGTGGGGGAGGAGAGGGAAGGGGAGTATGGTTGCAGGTCTGATAGGAAAAGGCCATTCTGATAAACAGACTATCATGAGACAGGCTTAGATAAACTGTGTTGTCTCCAATTTGTTGCCAGAAAATCACATAGGTGCTTTTGCCCAGTGTTGCTGGAGCACCATACTGGTTCGTTGATAGAAAGAGAACCATATCCATAAGGTCAAGAATTCCCACAACATCCAGATCACCACCAAAAATCCTGTTTCCTATTTAATAATGGGTGAAATAATTCTGGAAAAGGCAGTGAGGATGTCTTTGTATGATATTCCCCTCACTATAATAAACATAATGTACAAGTCATGCCATCATTCATTTGATTTCATAAACAGAGAAAAGAGACATTAAGGTTAAATTGAAGATTTCTAGTATATAATAGAGTCAGAGAAAGATAATGAAAATAGGGACTGCCAGGCAAGTCAAGAAGAGAACTCTATTGGGATAAAGGGTTAAAAAGGAAGTCTTGAACTAAGGCTTGGGGCAATAAAACCTAGAGTCTAGGGGAGGTTCACTTTGCACAAGGATAATAAAATATCACAAGGGAAAGCACAAGGAGTTAGCTCTTGATAGATTGTTTCACACAACTAGGCAATTCTGCATGCTTTTAGATAAGCTATAGCCATAACTCTACCTCACCTAGCAATGAGTCTAAAGACTAGAGGAAGCATGGTATAGTAGAAAGAACATTATATATATATATATATATATATATATATATATATATATATATATATATATATATATGTATAGACACACACACACATACATATATATTTAGAGAATCTATACTTGCATACATGTTCGATCACTACCCAAGTACCCTTTGGCAAGCAGTAATTTCTCCAATATTTCTGTTTGCACACTTGTAAAATGTAAGAGTAGGATTAGATGACCTCTGAAGTATCTTTTAGCTCTAATTGTATGATTCTTTTCCTTGGAACCCACAACAAGCTTGAGTCTGTGGTTTGGTGGGCTATCATTAGTGAAAAACTTCCATTAGTTCTGGAACATCTCAAGGTATGATGGAACTTGGAACTGGGAGTCAAAAAGGTCTGACTTCTAGTTTTAACACTTCCATTAACTTCCTGTAGACTTTGGGTAAGTCATCTCATCCCCTTAAGCTTCAATTTCTTCATTCGTCAAAAAGAATGAATCATACTAAATGATTTCCAAAGTCCCTTCCAAATCCCATATTCTATGTTGTTATAATTTCAAGTGGAGTAATGGTTTTCCTGGTCTCTTTCCCTGATCCCATGAATCTTTAATCCAAATAAACAAATCACCTGACTGGATTTAGGACCACCTGGAGTCATAGATTATATTAGACCTCCTGTAGTCAACCACTACAGTGCTATGACTGAGATGGAACACTACTCTTTTGAGCTTTTCTAGGAAAATGTATAAGAATTAATTGTAGGTACAGGAGTTCACATGAGACACATGTCCCTGGATTTCAAGTAAAATGGTCCACTTGGATTGGCAGATAGTTGAGCTTAAATGTACCATAATTGTTGCTAATGAATTAATTCTAATAGCTCCAGATGAAATCTCTTGGCTATAAATCTTATAGTTTATAGAAGGGTTTGTCAAACTGATTGATCTGATAGGTGGCCAGATTTTACTTTTCCTAACTGCTGCCTTAAGATTATAAAGTCAAGGAGCAAAGATGGTTAAGTTGAATATAGTAAAAATTAAGGTCCAATAGATCTATCATTAATTAAACTTACCATGTATTTTGTGTTCTCAGGGTCATTATAGAGAATGACTGGATGCCTTCACAGTTCAAAAGCAGCTTTATTGCTGAGCAAGTTCTTTCCATTGATTTGTTTTGCTCTCATGAGCGTACAGAAACCTATGTGAAGGTTTCTATAAGGGAGTAGGAGGGAGTAGGAGTACTCTGTGCTAAAGCATCTCAATTAATTCTTTTGACAGATCCAGGTAGGTTAGAAAAGAGGATGAGGCGAATTACTTATTTTAGTTTACTTCATGTCCCTTCTGCTTCAGTTATATAGTAAAAAAAAACCTTGGAATTCTCCAGCAGTATCTTCTATGAATATGGGGGGAATGGGAGGGGGAAAAACAGTGGAAATTGTAATGTGAGAAGGAACCGCAGGTCTGTTGTAGTTTTTTTGGGAAGGAAGAGTTTCCATAGCACAGTATGATGTCTTTTTACTTGAATCTATCAACCAATAGCCAAGAATTCACTGTAGGGATTTTGTGGAGGTGGGATTCCTCCACTGCAATATGGTCTTTTCTTATTTGATCTGTAAACACTTCCTACAAACTACGTTTTGGTACCTAGAATGCCATTTTCTTTTTCACAGATTGTTATTTCTTTAGTGCAGGTGACAGAGAACAGTCCATTAAGCAGCATCTCAAATCAAGCACCCAATCAAAATATAGAACCACTTTCCTGTTTCTGATGATCTTATTAAAATTTCTAAACTGAGGAACTATCCACAAAAATAAACATTCAAATACAAAAAGGAGACCAAAAACACTATTCATTAAAGTGTAAAATTTTTGTTATTTGCATCATTTAGCCCCCGTGTTCCATTGATATCCATGCAATATCAACAAATTTAGAAAGTCTCAAGTAAAATGGGTAGAACCTCTATGGAGTTCTTAAAGGCAACCATGGAGAAGGAAAGAGTTGCATAGCAATTTGTCCTGTAGGATAGAATGCCTGCACTAGTGAAATTATTAATCTAATAATGAGATGATATCAGAATGTCCAGTTTATTTCTATGTAATCTTTTGAATGTTTTCTTTGAGTAGTTTTCCAGATGTTTTTGCTACTATTACTGAAATACTCAATTGGGTCTATGACCTCATCTAATTGGATGTTTCCTCTTACAAAGCAGATTGCAGCATCTAAGCCTATTATGTGTATAACTCTTTATCAAGGAGGTTCACTCCACATTCTGAATTGATTATACTGTCAATCTGGGGGTACAAGTGAAACATTCATCAAGCATTTTTCTTCTATGCATTGTGACCCTCTGATTTTCACTTGCCTTGTAGCCCTCATACTTTCACTTTCTTTTTGTTTTTTTAATATGAATATTTTGTTTTCCAATTATATACAATGGTAGTTTCTAGGTATCATTTTTGTAATGTTTTGAATTTTACAATTCTTTCCCCCTACAGAAGGCAGTCTGATAATCTTTGCATTGTTTCCATGATACACATTAATCAAAATTGAATGTATTGAGAGAAAAATCATACCCTTGAGGAAAAAATAAAATATAAGAGATAGGAAAATTTTGTGGCATATAAGACAACTTTTTTTTTAAATTGAAGGTAATAGTTTTTGGTCTTTGTTTAAACTCCACAGTTCTTTCTTTGGATACAAATGGCATTCTCCATTGCAGATACATTAAAAAGTTGTCCCTGATTATTGCACTGATGAAATGAGCAATTCCATCAAGGTTGATCATCACCTCTACATTTCTGTTAGGGTATACAATGTTTTTCTGGTTCTGCTCATATCCCTCAGCATCAGTTCATGCAAATCCCTCCAAGCTTTCCTGAATTCCCATATCTCCTGGTTTCTAATAGAACAATAATGTTCCATGTTATACATACACCACAGTTTGTTAACCATTCCCCAATTGAATGACATTTACTTCATTTCCAATTCTTTGACACCACAAACAGGGCTGCTACGAATATTTTTATACAAGTGATATTTTTACCCCTTTTCATCATCTCTTCAGGGTATAGACCCAGTAGTGGTATTGCTGGATCAAAGGGTAGGCACAATTTTGTTGCCCCTTGGCCATAGTTCCAGACTGCTTTCCAGAAAGGTTGAATGAATTAACAGGTCTACCAACCATGTATTAGTGTCCCAGAATTCCCACATCCCTTCCATTATGGATCATTGTCCTTTCTGGTCATATTGGTCAATCTGAGATGTGTGAGGTGGTACCTCAGAGATGCTTTAATTTGCATTTCTCTCATAGCAATGATTTAGAGCAATTTTCATATGACTATGGATTACTTTGATCTCCTCATCTGTAAATTGCCTTTGGGTATCCATTTTGTCAATTGGGGAATGGTCTGTTGGTTTTTTTTTTAAATAAATTTGACTCAGTTCTCTGTATATTTTAGAAATGAGTCCTTTGACAGAAATACTAGTCATAAAAATTGTTTCCCAATTTACTACATTTCTTTTGATCTTGGTTAGTGGTTTTGTTTGTGCAAAAGTTTTTCAATTTAATGTAATCAAAATTATCTAGTTTAATTTTCATGTTCTCCATCTCTTCCTTGGTATAACTGCTTCCCTTTCCATAAATCTGACAGGCAAAGTATCCCTTGATTGCTTAGTTTCCTTATAATATTGTCTTTTATGTCTAAATCCTGTATCCATTTTGATCTTATCTTGGTATAGGGTGCAAGATGTTTCTCTCATCCAAGTTTATGCCATACTGACTTCCAATTTTTCAAACAGTTTTTATCGGAGAGTTCTTATCCCAGAAGCTGGACTCTTTGAGTTTAACAAACAGCAGATTACTATAATCATTTCCTGCTATCTCTTTTGCACCTAGTATATTCCACTGATCTACTACTCTATTTCTTAACCAGTACCAAACAGTTTTGATGACTGATGCTTTATAACATAATTTTTTGATCTGTTAAAGCTAAGCCACCTTCTTTTGACTTTTTTCATTAAATTCCTGGATATTCTTGACTTTTTGTTTCTCGATATGAATTAAGTTTTGATTTTTTCCTAGCTCATTAAAGTAATTTTTTGGAAGTTTAATTGGTAAGGCACTAAATAAAAATTTTAATTTAGGTAGAATTGTCATTTTTATTAAATTAGCATGACCTATCCATGAGTAGTTGATGTATGCCCAATTATATAAATCTGATTTTATTTGTGTGAGAAGTTTTATAGTTGTTTCATAGAGTTTCTGAGTCTGCCTTGGCAGGTAGACTCCCAAATATTTTATATTGTTTGAAGTTACTTTAAATGAGATTTCTCTTTCTAGTTCTTGCTGTTATATCTTGCTAGTAATATAAGGAATGCTGAGAATTTATGAGGGTTTATTTTATATCCTGTGACTTTGGCAAAGCTGCTAATGTTTCTAATAATTTTTAAGATGATTTTTTAGGATTCTCTAGGTGTACCATCATGTCATATGCAAAGAGTGAATTTTGTTTCTTCCTTCCTAATTCTAATTCCTTCAATTTCTTTTTCTCTTATTGATGGAGCTAACATTCCTAATACAATATTGAATAGTAGTTGTGATCATGGGCATCCTTGTTTCTCCCCTATCTTACTGGGAATGCCTATAGCTTATCCCCATTGCATATAATGCTTGTTGATGGTTTCAGATAGATAGGGCTAATCATTCTAAGGAACAATCCATTTATTTCTATGCTCTCTAGTGATTTTAGTGGGAATGGATGCTGTATTTTGTCAAAGACTTTTCCAGCATCTATTAAGATAATCATATGATTTCCTAATATTGAACCAACCCTGTATTCCTGGGATAAATCCTGCTTGGTCATGGTGTATCATCCTAGTGATGACTTGCTATGATTTCTTTGTTAATATTTTATTTAAGATTTTTTGCGTCCAAGTTCATTAGGGAAATTGGTCTATAATTTTCTTTCTCTGTTTTGACTCTTTCTGGTTTAGGTATCAGCACCATATTGGTATCATAGAAGGAGTTAGGCATTGGGGTAGCTAGGTGGCATAGTGGATAAAGCAGTGGCCCTGGAGTCAGGAGTACCTGAGTTCAAATCTGGCCTCAGACAGTAATAATTACCTATCTGTGTGGCCTTGGGCAAGCCACTTAACCCCATTTGCCTTGCAAAAGCCTAAAAAAAAAGGAGTTAGGCAGGGTTTCATCTTCACACATTTTTCCAAGGAGTTTATATGGAATTAGAACTAATTATTCCTTAAATGTTTGATAGAATTCACTTATCATTCCATTTTTTCTGAAGGAGTTCAATGATGGCTTGTTGAATTTTTTTTTTCTGAGATAGGGTTATTTAGATATTTAATTTCCTCTTCATTTAATCTGGGCAACTTATATTTTTGTAAATATTCTTCTATTTCACTTATATTATCAAATTTAATGGGAAAATAATTCCAAATTATTACTTTAATTTCCTCCTCATTGGTGGTGAGTTCACCTTTTTCATGTATGATACTAGCAATGTGGTTTTCTTTTTTTTTAAATCAAATTAAACAAAGGTTTATCAATTTTATTGGTTTTTTTCATAAAATTCTTGGTTTTATTTATTAGTTCAATTGTTTTCTTGTTTTTAATTATATTAATTTCTCCTTTAATTTTTAGAATTTCTAATTTGGTACTTAATTTGGGGGGATAGTTTGTTCCTTCTCTATTTTTTTAGTTGCATACTTAGTTCATTAATTTCCTCTTTCTCTAATTTATTCATTTAAGAATTTAAAGATAAAATATATCACCTAACAACAACAATATCCCCTTATGGCTGTATCCCATAAGTTTTGGTATGTAGTCATTATCTAGGATGAAATCATTAGTGCTATCTATAATTTACTGTTTAATCCACTCATTCTTTAAAATGAGGTTATTTAGTTTCCAATTAGTTTTAGATCTATCTCTCCATGGTCCATTATTGCACGTGATTTTTATTGCATTATGATGTAAGATGGAAGTGTTAACTTTCTGCCTTTCTAATTTGATTATAAGGTTTTTATGCCCTAGTACATGGTCAATTTTTGTAAGTGCCATGTACTGCAGGAAAAAAGTATATTCCTTTCTATCCCTATTCAGTGTTCTCCAAAGGTCTATCATATCTAGGTTTTCCAACATTCTATTTACTACAACTTTATTGTTCATTTTATGATTAGATTTATCTAAATCTGAGAGAGGGATGTTGAGGTCTCCTACCAGTAGAATTTTGTTGCCTGTGTCTTTCCTTAACTCATTCAACTTCTCTTTTAAGAATCTGGATGCTATATGGACTGATGCTGGGTGAGATGAGCAGAACTAGAAGAACATTGTATTCCCTAACAGCAACATTGGGGCGATGATCAATTTTAATGGACTTGCTCATGAACAATGAATGGAGAATACCGTCTGTATCCAGAGAAAGAATTGTGGAGTTTGAACAAAGCCCAAAGACTATTACCTTAAATTTAAAAAACGTGTTATCATATAATTTTGCTATCTCTTATACTTTATTTTTCTTCCTTAAGGATATGATTTCATTCTTATCACATTCAACTTAAATCAATAGACTAACAGATTGCTGCCTGGGCGGGGGGAGGTAACATTAGGGGAAAAATTGTAAAATTCAAAATAAATAAATAAATAAATAAATAACTTTTTAAAAAAAGAATTTGGATCCTATACTACTTGGCACCTGAATATTTAGTATTGAAATTACTTTATTGTCTATGGTAACTTTTAGGAAGATATGGTTTCCTTCCTTAGCTGTTTTTATGAGATCTATTTTTGCAGCTGCTTTGTATGAGATAGGGATTGCTACCCCTGCCTTTTTCAATTCAGCTGAAGCATAATATATTCTGCTGTAGTCTTTTACCTTTACTCTTTGCTCTGTATGTACCTCTTCGCTTCAAATGCTTTTCTTGTAAGTAGAATATTGTGTGATTCTGGTTTTTAATCCACTCTGCTATCTGTTTCTGATTTATGAGACAGGTCATCCTATTCGCATTCAAAATTATAATTACTAATCTTTATTTTTCCTTTTTTTTTCACTTTATCCATATTCCACAGTATTTTGCTTCTGAATATCACCTACTTCAGTGTGTTTATCTCCTTGTGGCCAAACCCCCTCCCCTTTCTTTTGGCCCCTTTTTCTTTCCCTTCCTTCTGTTAATTCCTCATTTCCTCCCTCCCCCTTTCCCCTTTTAATACTTGAAAGGTAAGATAAGTTTCTTAACTCAGTGTGTGTGTGTGTGTGTGTGTGTGTGTGTGTGTGTGTGTGTGTGTGTATGTTAATCCTTCTTTGAGCCAAATCTGAAGAGAGTAAAAATCAGGTAGTTTCACCTCCTCCCTTCTTCCCTGCTATTGCAATAGGTCCTTTGTACTTCTTCATGTAATGTGATTTACCCCATTCAATATCCTTTATCCTCCTGTCTCTTTACTGTTCCCCCTTTAAAAGGAGTTATTGTTTTTAAATCATTCTATTAGGGTCACAGACAAGTCATGAGTGTCCATTATGTCTGGTTAAGTATATTCTCTTTAACAGAGTTATAATTCTCACAAGTTATGAGAATCTTTATCCCAGGTGAGGATATAGCCAGTTTCATCTTATTGGATAGCAGGTTTTTTTTCTTTTCTCTTTTTTACCTTTTCATATGTCTCTTGAGTCTCCCATTTGAAGTCCAAAATTTCCAATCAGCTCTGGTCTTTCATCAGGAAAAGTTGGAAGTCTCCTATTTCATTAAATAGCCATCTTTTTCCCTTAGAAAAGAAGACTTATCTTTGCTGGATAGTGAATTCTTGGCTGCATCCCAAACTCCTTTGCTCTTTGGAATATTGCATTCTAGGACCTTCACTTCCTTAATGTTGATGCAGCCATGTCCTGTGAAATCCTTACAAAGGCTTCTTGATGTATAATTTTTTTTCTTTCTGGCTACTTGCAGGATTTTCTTTTATCTAATAGCTGGCCATGATATTCCTTGGTGTTTCCACTTTGGGATCCCTTTCAAGAGGGAATAGATGTATTCTTTCTTCTTTTTTTTTTTAGTTTTTTTTTTTTTGCAAGGCAATGGGGTTAAATGACTTGCCCAAGGCAACATAGCTAGGTAATTATTAAGTCTGAGGCTGGATTTGAACTCAGGTACTCCTGACTCCAGGGCCGGTGCTCTATCCACTGTGCCACCTAGCTGCCCCAAGATGTATTCTTTCAATAACTATTTGCCCTCTGGTTCCATGATATCAGGGTACTTTTCCATCACTAAATCCTGAATTATTTATCCAGGTTTTTTTTTTATCCTCAATGTTTTCAGGATGCCAATGATTGTTAAGTTGAATCTCTAGGTCAGTGGTTTTGCCAATGAGGTATTTTGCATTTTCTTCTATATTTTGGAATTTTTTTTTTGCTTTGTCTAACAGATTCTTGTTTTCTAATGAAGTCATTAGTTTCCATAGATTCCATTCTTTTTTTTTAGAGAAGAATTTTCTTCATTTACCTTTTGCAACTCCTTTTCCAAATGGTCAATTCTATTTTTGAATGAGTTTTTCATCTGCCCAGTTGTGGTTCTGAGAGAATTATTTTCTTTTTGCATTTCTGCAATTGTATTTTCCAATAATATTTTTTCTTGTTACAGGGTGTTAATTTTCTCTTAGTTTTTTTTCCCACTTTTTCCAATTGATTTTTAAACTCCTTCCTGATCTCTTCTAAGAAGTCTTTCTGGGCTGGAGACCAATTCAAATTCTCCTCAGAAGTTCTATATTTCCTCTGAGTAAGGATCTTGGTCTTCAAGGTAGCTTTTGATGGACCCCCCCCCCCAGCTAATTTTTCTTCCTTTTTCTAGGATATTCCATTGGGGAAGGGGCTGGTTCACAGACCTTTAGTTTTAAAATCCCTAGAGGCTTTGCTCACTGGGCTTAGTAACTCCAAGTAGGCCGGCCAGTAGGGGGTGATAGAGGCTTTCTCTGGAGTGCTGTGACCTTGATTTGTGACCCACTCCCTAGGCCTGGTTGGGGGGCACCAGGATCTGATTATCCTCCAACAATGTTCATTGGCTCCTCTGGCTATATAATTAATATGCTTATTCTATTGAGGGAGATCTGAAGCACACTCCTGAGCCTGAGTAGTTGTGGGGGCTATTACTGTGCTTGTCCTGAGAAGACTCACTTTTTTCCCACAGGGATGAGGGGAAGTGGCTTCAGAAACATGAAGACGTCTGCTGAAAATACAGGGCTCGTGGCCCTGGTCTTCCAGATTAGCCAAACTGTGTGGATTGATGTCTAATCGTGCTCTGCAACTCTGCATTGGAACTATTCCTCCTGCCCTGCTGGAGTTCTCCCACCCACCACTCACAAAGCCATAGCTTCCAGGGCTGTTCTCAGGTTAGTCCCAGGCTTTACCCCACCACTCCTGTACTATCTCTCAGCTCTCTGCTCTCTGCCCCTGGCTCACCCATGTTCCCCTGAGACAGACCTCGTTGGTAGATTTTCTTCTCCTAGTTTCCTTTTCTGGGTTTTTGTCTATTGAATTTCTGTTAAGAGGCTTGATTCTTATTAGTTCTAAGAGAAAACCAGGAGACCTTAGCACAGTGCCAGACTTCTCTCTGCCATCTTGGTTGGAAGTCTCCTTCATTTTCTATTATACATTTCCTTGATGACATATTTACTCCTATTTTTCTTTACAAAGGTGATGTCATGACAAGCATGTTATTGGATTTGAATGAAGGGATTGAATGCTGGGCCAAGTTAATAGTTTCCCTTTCTCTGCCAGAGCCATCTGGGTCCAGTGGCCAGATGTGAACCAGGATGACTGGAAATAGCCTTGGATACTAGAGAGTCAGGTTGCACAGTTAGTTAGTGTCAAGTGTCTATGACCAGATTTGAACTCCTCTCCTCCTGACTCCAAGGTCAGTGCTTTATCCACTGTGACTTAATTGAATGGAATAGTAAATCAGTTAAGGAGTTGCATGGTTGTCATGCTCCATTTGGACTCAATTGCAATTAAATAACTTTGTAATTCAGGGCAGCTAGGTGGCAGCTAGGTGGCGCAGTAGATAGAGCACCTGCCTTGGAGTCAGGAGTACCTGAGTTCAAATCCGGCCTCGGACACTTAATAATTACCTAGCTGTGTGGAACTTGGGCAAGCCACTTAACCCCATTGCCTTGCAAAAAATAAACAAACAAACAAATAAATAAAAATAACTTTGTAATTGGACACAATCAGCACAGTTTCATGGTTTCTTCCATCTCTATTCAGCAACATATGATTTCATTTATATATGATTATGTATCCTATAAATACAAAAATGAAGATCAGGTGCTTTGCGTGATTAATGCTGGTATATTAGACTTTCAAGAAGAGGACTTGATCTTTTATTTTTTATTTTTATTTTTTATTTTTGCAAGGCAATGAGGTTAAGTGGGTTGCCCGAGGCCACACAGCTAGGTAATTATTAAGTGTCCGAGGCCGGATATGAACTCAGGTACTCCTGACTCCAGGGTCAGTGCTCTATCCACTGTGCCACCTAGCCGCCCCCAGGACCTGATCTTTTAAAGAAATAGGAGATAGTCTTTGAGTGGGAACTCAGGTTCAGGGGAAGAGTGGTCAGTATGAAGACAATTGACCTGACTTAATTTGATTTCTAGTTGAAAATTTTAAGTTCACCCACCCTTAATTAAGTTAATTATATTATATGTTTCTTGACTGAAAAATAGCTAGCAATTAATTGATGTCACACAGTTAGCCATCACTGAGCAATGAAACATTTATGTATTCTTTGCTTTTGGTTGGACAGTCTTTTTATTTAGCAGCCTTGAGATATTTAATATTGCTATTGTAATGGACATAACATCTGGTTCTTAATTACTGTATATTTGTCTGTGTGTGTGTGTGTGTGTGTGTGTGTGTGTAAAGTAGTTAGATGACTAACTGGATACATTGCCAACCCTGTAGTTAGGAGGAAATTGAGTTTAAATCCAACCCAGAAACTTACTATTTGTGTGATTTTGGCCAAGTCACTTAATGCTCATTGCCTATCATCTAGGCCTTTTGCTTTTCCAACTAATGTCTTCAAAATTTGCCTGTTCTTTCTTTCCCATTGCCATTATGCAAGTCCAGGCATTCATCACCTCCCTTCTCAGTGTGTGTAACAACTTCCCTATTGTCTCTGTGCTGAACCCTCTTCTCTAGTGTCTGGACTATTTCACTTGGTCTCATCAGCTCCCAATTATCATCTCTGTGCAGACAATTCTCAGACCTATTGATCCTGTTTTAACTTCTTTCTTGACTTAAAAGTTTCACATATCTAAATACCTACTAGACATCTTGAATGAATATCCCCAAATATCTTAAATTCTATAAATACAAAATAGAAATCATTATCTACATACACATGTCCTTATCCCATCCCTGTTACCGTTGGGGCCCCATCTTCATCCTAGCTATCCTTGATTACAACTTAAGTCTTTTCAAATCTTTATTCTCTCTCATTTCCCAAATCTAATTATTGCTAGATCTTGTCAATTCTACCATTATGGCGCCTCTCATATAAGCTCCCTTTCCTCTAACCCTGCTACCACCCTGGTGCAGGCCCTCAACATCTCCTGCTTGAACTATGATAGTAGCCTGCTGGTTTGCCTCAAATCTCTCCTCATTGGAGTTCATTCTCTACTCAGCTGTCAGAGATCTTCCAAATGCACTTGTTTAATGTTAGAATCTCCTTTTCTCTACCCTCCCCCCCAATCTCACTAAACTCCAGGGGCTCCCTGTTACCTCTGGTATATATTAATATATATATATATACATACATACATATATATATATATATATATATATATATATATATATACACATATAAAATCCTCTGGCTTTCAAACTCTTCATAACCTGACTCTTTCCTCTTTTTCCAATCTTCTTATACTTTATTCCCCTCCACATACTCTGCAATCCTGGGACACTGATCTCTTTGTTGTTCTTCATCCAAAATGCTCTCTTTTTCTCACCCAAGATTCTCATTTTCCATTATCCCCATGACTGGAATTCTCTCCCTCTCAAATTCTGCCTCCTGGCTTCCCTAACTTCTTTCAAGTCTCAGTAAGAGTTCAACCTTCTGCAAATCCCCCCAAATACTAATAGTTTCCCTCTGAGATTATCTTGGTGCCTATATCCTGTATGTATATCTTTTATGCATAATTGGTTTTATGTAGCTTTCCCTATTACATGATCAAGAACTGTTTTTGCCTTTCTACCCCAGGGTTTAGCACAGTGCCTGGGACACAGAACATGTTTAATAAATAAATAATAAATTTGGCTGTTATTCACTCAGTCACCCATATTAAAAATTCATCTTTCACATCATCTTGGTCAAGTCTTGTCAATTCTATTTTTGGAATCTCTCAAACTACTCCTTCCTTTGGATTTCCCCTGCAACAAGTCTGGTTGAATGTCTCATTACCTTCCATCTGAATCATTGCAATAGTTTTAAAACTAGTATCCTTGCTTGCAATCTCTCTTCACTTATCCTTAAACTTCTAAATATAGAGTTATGTTTATGTAATTCCCCTGCTTAAATGAATCTCCATAGCAATGAGTATAGAGTCAGGCCACTATTTATTGACTGAGTTCAAGAGAGATGAGAGATCAATATCCAGATGTGGGAGTCATCTATATATTGAATTTATGGGACCTAATGAGATCAAGAAGATATATAAAGAAAAGAGAGTCTACTAGTGATTTCTGAGATGCATTCAGCAAAGGAGATTGAGAAAGACAGGTTAGGAAGGTAGGAAGAGGACTAGAAGAGAGCAATTCTGAGTATTCAAGTTGAAAAGGTAGTCAATCAGTGATAACAATAAGTAAAAAAAAAAATCCTCACCTGATGGTCAGTCTTCTGGTAATATGCCTCTTGATTCTTAGGTTGGTTGCACTTTTAATGCTTAATGATTTATTGATATTGTATCATCAACAGATTTCCACTATCTTCAGTTCAAGTAAGTGACTTAAATGTTTACTTAATTGAAATGGAAATGGAATAGAGGGAATTGAGCTAAGTAAAATCCTCAATTCTTTGAGGTACTGACACACCCACAATGTTCTTAAAGGAAGATGTTAAAATATTTGTTTCTTTTCTTTTCTTTTTTTTTTTTAGGGTTTTGAGAGGCAAATGGGGTTAAGTAGCTTGCCCAAGGCCACACAACTAGGTGATTATTAAGTGTCTGAGGCTATATTTGAACTCAGGTACTCCTGACTCCAGGGTAGGTGCTCTATTCACTGTGCTACCTAGCCACCCTATTTGTTGCTTTTCTTAATTTAAAAGAAATATATTTATCTCCATTTATGGAAAAAAGTGACACCTAAAAATAAATTTATTGTCTAAGATTGCACACAATAATTTAATAAAGATGAATTGGAATTTTCAGATTTTAACCCCATATTCAGCCAGAATTTGGCTTATTACCTCAAGATATAATGCCTTATTGATTATATCCTTTTCAATATTTGTGTATTTTTGAAGTGATCATGATTCTTGTACATAAAAGCAGTAAAAAAAAACAAAAAGGGTGGGGCAGCCAAATGGCAGTGGATAGTGCACTGGCCCTAGGGTCAGGAGGACCTGAATTCAAATCCAGCCTCATATGCTTAATGATTACCTAGTTGTGTGACCTTGGGGCAAGTCACTTAATCCTATTGCCTTGCAAAAAAACAAACAAACCAAGAAAAGCAGAGAAAAAATTCCAAGTCTATTACTTGAAGTTGAGAGCTTTGCCTTTCCCCATAACCATGAAAGAATTTAGGCCTGACACATCAACTGAATGCATTCTGTTTATTTGAGAAGGAAGATCTCAAGTGAGGATCTTTTAGGAGAGACATCTCCCATCATTATGTACAACAAAATCAACCATTGCTTTCAGCAGGGTAGAAAAATACACATCTCAGTGACTTCCATACAATAAATATGTAATCATGCATCCAACAATAAAAGGCACCGAAAACTGGTCACTTAGTAGTCATAAAAATTACTAACTACATTAACAAAGCCACCAAAATCTCTGTACAAGGAAATGTAACAATATATTCCAAAGGTGAAAACACATAAAACATCTTTAAAATAGTATGAAATAAATACCTCAATTGTTCTATACCTATATATATATATATATATATATATATATATTAAAAATAAAACTGTGCCATTGTAAACAGTATGTAAACAAACAGAACTCAACATTTCTTTACAATTATTTAAAGCAAATAAAGCCAAAGTAATGACTCCTGTTCTAATGGATATATTTCATTGGCATATTTGCCAAACATACAGTTTCACTCTTTTCTGTAGCAAACAGAGCCCACTGTGTAACAGGGAGAAGCCATTTTGCTTATTTCAGTCATAAACTGATAGGAGTTTGACAATAGATGAAGTGAATCCTTAAAAAAAAAAAAACAATGACAAAGACTGAAAAGGAGAGAAATACAACAGACTAGTTTTTTTGCAGCATAAGGATCAGAAAGAAATGCATTTTGATTTCATATTGTCAAGATGATTATGAATAGGAAATTCACTCAGTTTGTGATCATCCTTGCTAAAAAGAGAAAACAAATGTGTGTTGTGTAAAGATAGCATGTCTAATTAGTGTGCCTCACCTTTTCTTTGGTAGGTGGAATTGCAAGATAAAAACAGACTTGCTAAAGTTATGTGAAGCTCAGAAATAGGTGACATTTAATAAACGATGTCAAATTGTGATTCCAAATTAGACCAGTTTAAATAATGTTTTAAATTGCAACAGGACTTTTTTTCCTTGAGTTTTTGTTACATACATATGTGTGACTTTTTTTAGGAAAACCACATCAAGAACCACTATCCAAAACCCAACAAACTAATAGTATTCAAAAAGGCCACTCTTATAACTCACAGCTGATATTTTATTTCAGATATGTAAACATACATGAATCTGAAAATATATTTATTATAAGCTTATTTTAAGATTATTACATATCATTATCTGAATGTTACATGCTATTACTTTCTATTCCATAAGTGGATTAGAATTGTAAACAGATATATGCAATTTATATATATCTATAAATTTATATATATATATATATATGTCTTCAAAAAACTCAGGAAATATGACTTTACATGTTCTTTCTAGAAGTATATAGATTAACACTCCTTGTTGCATGTTTTGGTTTCTATAAAATGAAGCAGAAAATTTAGTCTCCTGAGATGAATCTTGAAAATATTTAACTCAT
Organism: Macrotis lagotis; assembly: GCF_037893015.1. Taxonomy (NCBI): domain Eukaryota; kingdom Metazoa; phylum Chordata; class Mammalia; order Peramelemorphia; family Peramelidae; genus Macrotis; species Macrotis lagotis. The sequence continues at coordinate 95,018,915 of NC_133663.1, forward strand.
ATTCTATTTTAAAATTAAAATCTTATCATTTACATGAGTCAGTACAGATCAACCTATGGCTATGAAGAATAATCAGTGAAACTATGATGTTCTAACCAAAGGTGATTTAAAAAGCTCGTGATGCCATCACCAAGCTATGAAAATATCGAAACATAAAGATGAAATGAATTTCTACATAATGTATACTTTAGTTATTGCCATGGGCAGGGTACAGTGTGGTGGTGGTGGTGGTGGTATGATGGTACTTTCCACTATGAATCCAATGTTAATTTAAATAAAATATACTTGGTTTTTCTGAAAGATTCACCTTTTAAAATATTAAGTGTTCTTATATTTACCATATTATATAAGATCTGATATTAAAGTTTATAAAATGAATAAAATTAATTTTTAAATCTTTTTAATACTACACTCATATAACAGAAAAGACTCAAAAGGAAGTCTGTTTAACAGGAAATAAATTCAGTCTTGAATTGATGCTGTAACTGTCCAAGTTTATAGACTATGAAATCAATAATAATTAAAAGTGATAATAAACTATAAGTATTTGGAAAACATTTTTATGTTCAATGTTTTTATTCAGAATGTTTAGGTCATTTTACTTGTAAACAAATTCTACTTGACTGTTTCATTTTGTTCTTCATCAGAATGCAAAGTTATTGAAAATGTAGTTAATTTTAAATACTTGATAAATATGTAAAATGTCAGTGGGTTTATATTACATATGACAAATATTAATGTCCAAAACAGAAGAAGAATAATTGATGCTTGTCAATTAATTATGTGCTTTGAATTCACAAATATATATGAACTTCATAGGCTTATATGGTGAAGTAGAGATTCAGTTTTGCTCATATTTCACATAAAAAATAGTTGTCATTTAGGTAAACAATTATCCTTTACTAAAAAATGTTCAGCATCACCCGAGGCAGGATAGTAAATTGGAAGAGGTACTGAACCTAGAATTAAAAGAACTCACTTCTGGATTCAAGCTTTTATTAATTACCATGATCTTGGGCAATCAATCAATCAAGATATACTTTAAGGGTCTATCATGTGTAAGGCAATTCATAAAACTTTTCTGGATCTTAGTTCTTCATTTATAAAATAAAGGGATTAGGTCAGAGAAGTAATTCTTAGCTTGGGGGTTCAGAGACCGATGGATAGATTTCAGGAAGCCCATGAATGTTGATGGGGAAAAAATTACATCTTTATTTTTGCTAACTTTTGACTTCCTTTGTAACCCTGTAAGACATTATTTTATGCATTTAAAAATATAATTTGAGGAGTCCATATATAAAACATCACCAGACTGTCAAATTAAGGAACCCTAAACTAAAGATTCTCTGGGATTCTGTTCAGCTTTGATATTCTATAATTTATGAATTTGTTAAGTTTTCTTCCCTGCTATGAACATAACCTTCAGTTTAGCTTTTAGTTATGTTAAATGCACATATACATTAGAAAATATAGGGTCTTCCAATAGTTTACTACAATAAGACTTTTGGAAAGCTCTGAATATTAATATTATTAGATGATCTCTGAGGTTATTCTTAAATTTTACCTCGACAAGATACAAAAGAAGTATTGTCTTAATTTTATATTTGCATTCTTGTTTTATTGTAAGAGATTTTATGTAACTTGACAACGACCCTCCCTGATGCAGAGATAACCTCAATGGCATAAGCACTGCAAGAACTTTGACTTGGCACTAAAAAGTGTCTCAAAAAATTTCCAAATCTCCATTAATAGCACTAGTACACATTATAGTTTGTTTTCAATTAGTGGTTATTATGCTTCTTGGAAGGAGAGGAAATTTTTTATATGTTATCATCCTTTGAAGACCAGATAATTTTATTGTCATTTCATCATCTTTCATAGCAATATGATTTCTTCTTCATTTACTAGGAGTCTTAAAAATGTACAATTTTGAAAATTTTCATTCTCACTATTCTATATGTGAAGAAAATTTTAATTTTTTTTCCTTAAGAAAAGAAGGACTTTCCCCCCTCATTTTCATACCTGGTCATTCTTGAATCACTATATTTCATCCATTTTGTATTCTTGCAAAATCTAATGATCAGTCATGCTGTCAGTCTAATTTAGTCATCAAGAACAACAAAAAAAAGAAAATACTTGACCAACCATTTCTAATCCAATTTTTCTTATATTTAAAAATCTTCTGCCATAAGACAGCTCCATAAGACACAATATTTTATATCGAAGAGTATGGACATATTTTATTTGATAAAATCTGTGAGTAAAGATACTTTTAAAGTAATGTTCAGGCAGTGTATGGTAGGAGATAATTCATCATTTAATGAGAAAAGTGCTTCTTTTACCCCTTTAGCTTCATGTTAGCAAGTAATTTGGTTATTTTAGAAAGGTTGTGACTTTCCTTCCCAATCAAAAAAAAAAAGAATCCTAATTTCTACATTTCTTCCTCAATTGTAAATAGATTTTCATTCAGGGAATGTGAATGATGTTTATAAATGTATTCCAAATCTAGAGCTAGATTTTTGTCTTCTCATAAAGAGAAAGTCAATAAAAAAAAAGAGTAGAAGTACAGAAATAGAAAAAGACAGACAAGAAAGCTAACTATAACAAAGAACCAGACTGGTTGTGGGTTGCACCCTCAAAGAACAAATACTCTGCTGGACCTTGGCATCAAAAGTATATTGCCTATCCATACCAGCTGGTAACTGTTTATCAGCTCACTTATCAACAGATGATACATGGTGTGACTTACTCTCCCTTTTATTTTTAAAATATTCATAATAATTTGTTTAAAAATCATCCTTAATATTCTGACAGTATATAAAATTTTTTAGTTGCCTTATAAAAGCAAACTGATTTATAAATTGACTAAGGGTTTCTAAGAATAATGAGTTAAATTTAGGCACAAAACACTATTTCATACTAACTTGAAATAGAATTTTTTGTTTGGATGATTTGATTTTTTTTAAATTGATTAAAATTTTGTTTCTCAAAACTTGTAAGTTTTTCATATGAAACACATTTAAAACATGTAACATAATTAAAAAGACAAGTATGCACCCAGCTGTATAAATGATTGTTGGCAGTAGAGGAATAAACAAAATGGATTCTCAAAATTTCTAAAGAATGCAAATAAACTATATGCAAAAATGCACAGTGAAATTGCAAATACATACTTAAATAACTGTGTAAATGACACTCTAGAATGACTCTCAAAGTTTCACTGCAACATTTTCTGTTTACATATATATATGTATATGTATATGTGTGTGTGTGTGTGTGTGTATATATATATATATATATAATATATATATATATATATATATAATGTACAATTTTTGATTTCTACCAAGCCACAATTGATACTGGCTAGAAGTTTGGATTTGAATACAAATTTACTTGGGTGCTAAAAAAAAACAGAACATGTAGATAAAACATCAACATTTATGAATTTTTAAGAATCATTTGCATTTTCTGATTTCTTCACACTTTAAAATTGCAATAACTGCAATAGCATCCTAAATGACCTAAGCCTACAGTATTTAATTTCAGCCATCCATTTATTTGTTCCCAGGAACAAGGAATTTCAGAAACGTAAAAGATGGGTTGGGCTTCTGTTTGACAGAAATGAGTGCTCCAAGTATGTAAGCAAATTATAAACAGCATTATTAACAGGTTAGCAACAGCAGTATAAAAGAACTACAAAACGCATTTTTGTATAAAAGATCAAGTTCCTTAATATATTTTATAGAGATAAATACATTGATTTATACAACTGGTGAAGCCTTCTACTGATTATCTTGTTCATGCAATCTGTCATCATGACTACTGATGTCAACATTTCCTTTTTCATTCTCTTCAAAAACAGAATATTAAAATTTAAAACACTTGCTCCAAAGTTAATCAAATATATAAGGCTAGTTTCATATTCAAATATTTTATCTGCTTAAAATTCCTGCAAATCAGAATAAATTTTTGCAGTTTGAATGAGCAGCATGATAATATTCTGATATAAAAATCATAGCAAAACTCTCATTTGGAAAAAAATCCCAAAATCAGTAAAAGGAAAAGCCTGTTGTATAAATATGCTATATGGTATGAAAGTGAGACTTCTAACTCACTTCTGAAACAGAACAAATTAACCAATTTATCACTTGACAATTTGAAATTATCATGTATTTTCCTAGTTAAGGATAAATATATTACTCCAATTTATTATCTAAATATACAACAACTCTTTCATAAAACTGCAACTGTTACACTTATCAAAACCTTCTATACTACTAATTACCAGTTACCAGAACTGTGAAAAAAATTAGCTATTCATAAGCTTAATACTTAGAGGTACAGATATAGATATGAATAAACAGTGGTAAACATTAATAGTGCAATCAAACATTAAGGATCACAAACAAAATATATTCTATGTCCTTATCAGCTTGTATGTCATATTTAGCAGAGTATCAAACTCATATATTTTAATGAATAGTAGAAGTAGCACTATCTTCCTCTAAATTTTAATTTATTCTGAAATGCAATTCTCACCAAATAGATAATTTATCATGTTTTATATAATATATATACACACACAAATACAACTTTTATAATTTAGAAAAGCAGTATTTTAAAAGTGTTAGTGTTGGGGAACAATTTTAGCATTATGGCTTGTTTTTGTTTTTATTTTTCCCAATGAGGCTTTGAAAGGAGATTTAAGAATTCACTATAAATATAGAGAAATAGAGTATGTTAAACATATGAAGAGAATAAAGTTCTTGTTTTCTCCTGAATGAGATACTGTTTATACTTGAAACTGATATTGAACTGAAATTTGATTCATTAGAAATGATTCTATTGGAATTCCTTTTCCCTAAAGCCAAAAAACTAAAGCACAGCTGCTTTTTGCCTCTTAATTCTTGTAAACTATTATATTCTATACATACTTTTTCACCAAAAAAAATTAGTGTGGGGAAAAATAGTAAAGCAAAAACAAGAATGATAGTGATAAGGAGAAAATCAACGTAAGGCTCTTTTTGCCCATTACAAATAATAATAATTCTGACCTTTTTTTCAAATTTTTGATGTTTTTTTAAGAAAACTTCCTATAATTCAAAGGCAACTAGTACCATCCTATAAAGAAGTTGATAGAGGAAGTGATTACCAAAAATGAGGGGGGGGGAGCACAATTAAAAATATTGTACAAAGAGAGAGTGACCAATAGGAACACATGGAAACATAATAAAACTAAATTCTAGATTCTTTCACATCACTTTCACATCCATAACACCCCCCCCTTACTAAATCACACACACACACACACACACACACACACACACACACACACACACACACACACGTTATATAGCACTAGGAAATGAGTAGGGAAAGACTAAATTCTATGAGAGCTGCTTAGATCTTCTTCATTCAATGCACAATCTTTTTATTTGAGAAAATTAAAGGAATGGTTTGTTCTTATCTAATTTATACAATTCATTTATCCCTCCACTTGCATAAACATTGCCTAACATTTTAGCTTTATTCTCCATGCATTTTCAAGGTGCATAGACAAGTTATTTAGGGAGAGAAGACAGGAGCATTTATTAGGTTGAGAGATTTTCTCAGTGCATAATTAGATAGCTACATCCTATAGTAAATTCACATCCATATAACATATTAATAAAACACTGACTTTTCAATAAGAAATTGTTCCTAGTATGCTTTGAAATCATGTGTAGAATTAATATCAAATGGAATTATCTACGTCACAGTTTGAATTAAAAGTAGTTTTCCTGAACCAATACCTAATTGAAACAGCCTAAAGTAATTCTACTTAGGCACTATAATGGTTAGTGCATCTTTGGCAGTGTTTTAGTAAATAACAACCTATACAGAAACATTGACAAGTGAAAAATTCCTAAAACCAAGTGAATTTTGAGAAGATATCTGATTAAAATAACAGACAATAGGATATTTCATATAAGAAATTATGTGACTGAAGTTAGATAAGTAGTGAGTTAACTTTCACAGTACTCTTTCAAGGTACCATTAATTTATGGAACACTCCTTTCCAGAATCAAGACAGCACACCACAAAACACTGTATCTTTGTCTAGTTCATATTTCTTTTTTTTTAGTTCATTATTTCTTTCTTTGAAATGCTTGCATGAAAAATATGATTTTCATTGTGACCACTTTAGACTTTCTAATTTTTATTCAATGCACAATTAATCCTTTCTGTGTACTACTTTGTGTTTTTAAACAGGAGGTAAAGCAAACAGGAGAAAATTTAAATTCAAAACAAAAGTTACTGTGGGACTTTTGTTGCCAAAAGATTCATTCCTTTATGAATATTTCACTGGAACAAATATAAGTTGAATCAAATCAAAAGGTATTTCTTCTGGAAAAAGAAATTGGAAAAATATGAAAGTCTGACCAGAGTTGGTATTGATTTAAAAATACCCTCCAGCTAGAGTAATTATTCTTCTAATTTTTTTTAAACTGCGTTTAAATGTCTACATAAACAACAAATTTTGATACCTAAGCATACATAATAAGAGTGTATGGTGGGTTTGGGGGGACATGAAAGCCCGGCACCTCTGATCCTAGTCCAGTTCCCATAAGACTAATTTTCTGACTTGTGGTCACCAAGGATGGAGTTCTAACTAGAGGAGAAATCTTAAGTCACTAGGAGAACAAAGGAAGTGGTAAGTGGTAAATGATAAAGAGTAGAGAAACGTATCTGAAGTGAGCTTGAGAGCCTTAGGAACATGAAAAAGAAATTATTTTAAAATTTTGTCTATAGCTACTCTACCTTCTCTTTTAGTCCAAAAGAACAAATAGAAACCAGTCTTTCACTTTGTAAAAGATGGCCCAAGATGGGGCTTCACAATTCCTTCCTTTGCATCCTCAAACCCTTGAAGGGGTTGGGGGTGAGGGAATTTGTGTTCACCATGGTAGTGGCGGTAATTCAATCAGTTCAGTCCAGGGAAATGAGCTTTCTTTGTCCTACCCATGGTATGAATCAAGAAAGCAAATATCTTGCTCTTCATTCCTGAAATTTTCTTCCATACCATACCTATAAATGTTTCTTTACCTTATTTTCTGTACCTTATTAGCTATAGGAAGTTGGTTCCCCCATCAAGCTCATGGGAGTCCAGAGAAACTAAGGAATAAAGCCTTAGAATAGCTGCTGGATAGAAACAGTTTTGTACACAGACAAGAAATATTGCACTAATTTTATTTTAAAATTTTTACTTAAAAAATTTTTTAAATAAAATTTTTATTTTTAAAAAAAGAGTTGCTTTTTGGGGATGAATCTTCTAAAAGACAATTGCAGCAAAAATATCAGTTCCAGTTTTGAAGTTCTAGCTAACTGAGATTTTACTAAGTATATCTAAGAGATCACATAGAGATAACACATATACCACCTAAAATTAGGGGCAGCTAGGTGGCGCTGTGGATATAGATCACCGGCCCTGGAGTCAGGAGTACCTGAGTTCAAATCTGGCCTCAGACACTTAATAATTACCTAGCTGTGTGGCCTTGGGCAAGCCACTTAACCCCGTTTGCCTTGCAAAAAAAAATAAACCTAAAATTAAAGGGGTCAATGTCAAGTAAAATTTGAAAAATAATTTTTTTAAACATTAAGATGTTTGGACATTCTTAAATTTATGAGCTCAAAAACCTTCCTTTTCATGAAATTTAAATAAAAAATCTTTTATTAAGCTTATTTATGCTAAATGTAACTTTCAGACTTCCATATTTTCCAAGACAGCTTTCTGTTTCCCTCTTTTTGGTATAGCATGAGAGGCACCTCTGATTTAAGAGTTACAAAGTTTTGGTTCCACTTCTTTTGTTCTACAAACTAACAGAAAAGTGTTTAGATCATAAAGAAGGTAAGGAGTATGAATAGGATAGTAATAAGAGATTCTTGGTGTACATGTCAGTGTGGAATCATATAATGCACATTAGACAATGATCAACTCATACCTAAAAACATTTTAAATTTTAGGCCTAAAATTTCTTCTTTCAATTACTTCTCATGACTCTCACTTTTTAACATGGTGAACAAATATTCTGTGGAAATGAAGATATATTAATAAATCAGCTATGAAAACATTAAGATATAGATTTGATATAATAGAACAGTCTGCTAGCCAGGAACCACACACACACACACACACACACACACACACACACACACCACTCACACATATATACATATATGTGTCTATATATATTTGTACACACATAAACATATATATATATATACATATGTATATATATATATTTTTTTAAAGACACCCAGACAATGATGAAGAAACCTACTCTATTAGAGTTTCATGATTTCATCAGTTATAACATGCACAAGTCATAGGTAAGGATAAAGTATCAAATACTTAACCAGTCTCTACTTTTGAAGAGATTTTAGTTTCTTTTCTAGGAATTAATACATCTATGTATTTGGAAAATAAATTTTTAGGAAACATCAATGAAATGGTATCTCAAGATTATATATGGGTTAAATTGTTGCTTTTCTTTAACATTTATTAGCCCCAAGGTACAATATGGAAATAGTAAGCACTGAGTTAATACCCTCTCTGCTTTTGTCACATAAAAGATGGTTTTTAAATACCACAGATAAATATTTTTAAATGTTTGAAAAAATGGCTTATAAGAAATGTGTGATAAATATACCAAGAATATGTTAAAAATCCAAGACAGAACATGAAAGAATTTTTTTTAGTGTAAATGAATGATGAGAAACTTTTGATGGGGCTTTCATTTGGGGAATCAGGTTCTAATTTTATGATATAATGGGTCTTAATAAGATGAAATTTCTTAACTAATATACCCACTGCACATGATTTACTGAAAGAAAACTAGCTTACATAAAATGTACATTGGTGTTGAATATGGCACAAGTACAATGTATTCACATCTACAAGTTCTTAACCACAGGATGTTTAGGTAAAATAAAACAATGAACAATTAAAAAAAAAACCCAAAATTATACTTGGGGAGTAATAAATTAAATCCTTTAAAAATTAATATTGAGGTTGTTCAAGTGTTAAAAGTATTAGATGTGTCATGCAACAACAACAAAAAAGTCAGTTCAGGCAGGAACATCGTGCACTGTGATTTCTATCCACAGTATTTGTGGAGTTAACTATATTCCCTTGATCACTGAATACTGGGCTCCTTGAAGCCATATCAAACTCACATGGAAAAACACAAGACTTTAATCTCACTTCTCTAATACAGATTCCAAGGAAGAAGCTCTGCTTCAGATCAGTCAAAATGAATGAAACCTGTCTCCACATAATGATATGTTGCATTGTAGGAAAACCACATTAGGCCAGGATTAAAGAAATTCTCTGCTTTACAATTCCATCTTTCAGACATAATCGTTTACTGTGTTTCGAGATTTTCTTCAATATGTTGACCATGCCAGGTTCACACAATAAGAAAATGACTTCACGGAATGTACTATTTTTTTTGGCACAAAATCTTTTTTAACACCTCCAACCAAACTTTTCATCCTCAATATAAATAAACCCACCTTTGTAGGGTACACTAGTGCTTATTCATCCATATAGTAAACTATAAAGACAGCAAATTGCCTCCAACAATTTTGCATTTACTAGTTATTTTCCCTCTTTCAAGAAATAGCACCAGTAGGATTACACTTCAGATAGCAGAGTGCTCTTTCCTAGCTCTTTAATTCCCTGAAGAATTCGCTTCATATGACCCACTTTCGTTATCCCCAGATCCTATAAAAAAGAAAGAGAGAGAGAGAGAGAGAGAGAGAGAGAGAGAGAAATAAGTTTATTGACAGAAGGAAATTCATGGTGAAACATTCAACTGAATGAACAACAAGATTTACCACATTGAATCTGCTGAGTTCTGTGTTTGATGGTTCTTAATGTGGAATTAGCAAGAAGCTAGAAGAGGGGTTTACAAAATGAATATTTTACCTAACTCACTGAAACTACCAATTTGTGACCATGGTTCGCTGAAGAAAGTTTCAGTCTCCCATTAATTCTTTATCAACACTCTTGCCATGTCTTCAAGATCCAAGATACAGCTCAATTTCTCCCTCCTAAACATGTGTTTATGAGGTAATGAAGTACATTGTTGGCTCTGATACATCTACAGCCTCATAGATTTTTGCAGAAGTTCAAGTTCCATACTTCAAAAGTGAGGCAAAATAGTGTGAAAGCAGATACCAATTTCTATAACTCTTGAGTTAAGAATGTTTGTTCCTAAATGTTCATGGAGAAATAATTATTGATAATAACTTTTAATTATAAATAAAAATAAGTTTGATTGTTACATTGGTGATTATGAATAACTATAGATTCTAAATTGCCTATCCTAGGAAAGTGCTTTTAATGTTAGGTTTTTGGCTATTTCGTCTCATTTTTTTTGCAAGGCAATGGGGTTAAGTGACTTGCTCAAGGTCATACAGCTAGATAATTAAGTGTCTGAGGCTGGATTTGAACTTGGGTCCTCCTGACTCCACTGCACCACCTAGCCACCCCCTCTCATTTCTTAATATTATGTTTTGATGTCAGATATCAATGTTGAACTTTCATAAATGTGTGACTGCTACTGATCCAAGATAAACATAATTTCCTGTATCTGAAATACTACCACAGGAGAAACTTTGCAGATGAAATCATATTTTCTCTTTGAAAATGTGAAAACTTATTAAACTGAATTCAATCAATCAATCAACAATGATATATTGATGTTTTCTTCTTCATAAAGTAGATACTTTTTAAAGTGCATTAATCCTCATTTATAACTTTGTGGTATAATAAGCTAAATTTTCCTCAATAAAAGTTATACTTCCTGAATGCTTATTGAAATTTCCATGCCTTAGCTGGAGTTGACTGTAATATGAATTTCCCTCGACTCCTGTGGAGTTATATACAGTTCATGAAGACTTTTTTTTCTCTGTCTCTCTCTCTCTCCCTCTCACTCCCCCTTCTTCTCCTTCTCCCTCTCTCCATATATATATATATATAGTATATATTTAAATACATATTCTATAAATATATACATATATATTTATGTTTTAATGTTAATTCTTAGTCCTCAGATTAACCATTTAAGTTATGGTACTTCTTTGCAAGAAATAATTCCAAATATTTTGTTAATGTTTAAAATATTACAATCTTTTAGCAAATTAGAAAATCATTGAAATGATTTAAAAACCAGTGGCTTCAGGCAGCATGCAAAGCAATGGAAGTAAGATAAAAGGAAATGCAAAGTCATTTGTCCAAATGGAATGCGTACAGAAATAATAGTCTAGATTTTAACCCAATTTTCTAAAATCTATAGCCTGATCCATTCTGTAAACTCTTTAAATGTGATACCATTCACCTTGCAGTCATATGATAAAAAATTATCATTCAGGGAAACCTGGAAGGATTTGCATGAACTGAGGCTGAGCAAGATAAGCAGAACCAGAAAAAAACATTGTACACCCTAACAGCAACATGGGGGGGTGATGATCAAACTTGATGAACTTGCTCATTCCATCAGTGCAACAATCAGGGACAATTCGGGGTTATCTGTATTCAGAGAAAGAATTAAGGAGTTTAAACAAAGACTATTACCTTTAACTTAGAAAAAAACTGTTACCTTTTTATGTAATTTTGCTATCTCTTATACTTTTTTTTTCCTTAAAGATATGATTTCTCTCTTATCACATTCAACTAAGATCAATGTATACCATGGAAACAGTGTAAAGACTAACAGACTGCCTTCTGTGGGGGTGGGGGGAGGGAAGCAAGATTAAGGGAAAAATTGTAAAACTCAAAATAAATAAAATCTTTCTTGATTGATAAAAAAAATTATCAACAAACCCATGAATTCATGGTTTTTTTTGATATTACAATATGCATTCTTATAATGACCCTGAATACTTCCAATAACTGTTCCTATATTCAACACCTACTGCTGTTTTCAAGCTTCAGTTCAATAACAGATCATTTCCTATAAAACATCTTTATAATGCAAGTGATCTACCAAAAAGTTTTTTAAAACGTTTGCTTTGTAACTATATACATGTTGTGTTCTTTAAAGGTAGCGCGTGGCATGAAGTAATGGAGAGAGTGCTAAACTAGTGCTTAGAAAACTACAGCTGAGTGATCTCAGAAAAGTTATCTCAGTTCTCAGTGCCTAAATTATCTTGCTCAGATTAGACTATTAAGTCAAAGTCAGTTTGGTGGGGGGGAGCTACATCAGAAGCTCCCCATATTGTTGTGTGTTAATTCTCTTATAAAGTATTGTGTGGAAGCTGAATTTTCTCAATAAAAGTTGTACAGACTGATTATTGAATTTCCTTTGGTATAGTTGCTATAATTTGACCTTCCTTCAGTGGATCTGTAGCATGATGCATGCTGCTTATCAAATTTCTCACACTTTGCTCTATAATTTCTTTATTCATTTCACTAGAGGTATGTTCTTAAGGCAAGAGAAGAACTGTGGGTCCAGTACCATTGCTTCCCTCTTTGCTCAAACAATCTCGCCTGTGAACTCTTTCTTGGTGATAGCAATAACTATTAGTACCATGGCAAGTGAATGAGGTAGAAAAATGAATTATGCTTACAATGTTTGCCAGAGTTTTTAAATCTTCCAATGAGAAAACTCCCAGAGCACAAATGTTGATATAAAGCCCAGAAAAAGTCAATGAAATTTCACTCAACACCTAGTTATCTTTTATTTAATACTCATCATACAATTGACAATTTATTCAGAAAGTACAATCTGATGTCAGTGTTTACCTGCCTTATCACTATTATACCAAGAGAATAATACTTCTAATGCTTTAATCAGTTTGATTAATTACATTCTGGAAAACAGCATTATGAACCTTATCATCTTCCTCTTCCTTAAGCTCAGTTTATCATCTTCAAGTAGAAAATAAATGTTAGTAAGATTTTAACAAACATGTAGCACCTTCCAAGAACTCTTAAATTTATTTTGTTAGAAATAATATAAAACTTCTTTCAAATGTTCTGTTGGACTAAGGGACTGACTGTCCTTGGGATCCTTAGGTTACATTCTGACCACATAGTTTCCAACTATTCAGTTCCCAAATCTAATAGGAACATAAGCTCTTAAGAAGTTTAAATGATATCTAATCTCCATCAGACAGTGCCAAATGAATCTCAAAATAGATAGCTTCAAAAACATTTCTCAGCACTGTATCATTTAAGACAGGATTATTTGAAATATTTCCTGTTCTTGTGAACTGAGCTTATGGGAAACATTATAGCTGAAACTGATTTAGACTTCCCCTCTATGAGCCACCTCATACAAGGGTATACCGTTATATTATTGTCACAGGGTTACTGTGAGGATCAAATAACATCATGTATGTAAAGTGCTACATAAATGTTAGATATTATCAGTCTCTTAGAAATTAAAATGTATAAAGATGCTAAAATTAAATTCTTTTTGAAATTTTCCCCATATTTAAAGACTCTTTATAACAAATACAATTAGAATCACTGATTTTTGAAAGTAGGAAAGTATCTCCTTTAATTAATGAATAAAGCAACTGAGAGAGTTTATGTACCCTTAATCAGATAACTATAGAACTGAGACTACAATTAAATTCTCCTTAAAGTTAGTCCCAGACTTTTGCTTTCTACCTTGCTATCTTCCAAATGAATACTTTTTTCCTTCACTTACTTTACTGTTTCTCCCTTACTTTTGAGAAGGAAATATAGCTAGTTTTCTACTTTCCAGGCAATAGCTATTAGCAAGTACAGACAAAATCTCCAAAGCACTCCCTCCCAAAGTAATTTAGACCCCTCTGTGTTTTTGTAGCAAGTCTCTTTCTTGGTTCTCTTCCTACAAATCTTACTTCCCTTTAGTCTCCTTTGCTGTTCATATAGAGCCAAAGGACTCCAGAGCCCTTCTCTTCTCTCTCTCTCTCTCTCTCTCTCTCTCTCTCTCTCCATATATATATATATATTCTGACTTGGAAATCACTTTAGTCCAATTATCATTATTGCTTAGATGACTTATAGATCTATCTATCTATCTATCTATTATTATTATATACATTCAATTATATACATATACATTCACAGACATATATATATATACACATACATAAATACATGTTTATATGTGTGTATTTGCACACAAATAAACCCATAGATACATCTACACACTGAAACAGCTCCACATCACTAGGTGCCTATTACACATTTAAAACTGGATGTTTCATAAGCATCTTAAGCAACATGTCAGCAATACAGATAGATGGGTAGGAGAGAGAGTGCTAGACCTGGAGTCAGAAAGATCTGAGTTTAAATCTAGTCTCAGTTACTTACTAGCTGTGTGACCCTCAACTAGTTACCTTACCTCTCTCAGACTCAGTTTCTTCATCTGTGAAATGGGAATAATAATAGCATCTTCACAGGATTATTATAAGGATAAAATGAGATGATGCAAAATGCTCTATATTCCTTATTGTACTATATAAATGACAGCAATTTTCATGACCAAATTAGAAATTCTGGTTTGTTCTCCAAAACTTGCCTCTTTCCTAAACTTCCTTATGGCTATCAAGGGTACTATACTTGCAGCTGTCCAAGTTCACAATCCTCAATGTCATTCTAGATTTCTTTAATTCACCTCATCTATCCAATCAGTTGTCAAGTCTTCATGTTTCTACTTCTATATCTCTTTCATATAAATTTTCTCTAAATCCATACAGCCAACATTCTAATGCAGTCCCTGATGACCTCTCACCCAGATGATTGGAAGAATCTGCCTCAAATCTCTCCTTTTCCCAAACTATTTTCTACATTGCTGCCCAAAGGATATTCTTAAAGGTGAGACCATTTCAGACCTCCTATTCAATAAACTCTCCATTTCATCCAGCATCAAATATAAACTCTCTCGTTAGGCCTTAACAACACTTTGCCTTCATACTTTTCTAATGTCCTATGGATTTCCATCCTCTCCATGTGCTACAATTTAGCCATACTGACCTTCTTGCTATGGTCCTTGTACACAATGCTGTATCTCCTATTTCTATGTCTTTCCACTGTCTCCCACATTCAGCCTGATCTCCCTTCTTACCTTTTCTTTTTAGAATCCCTGGATTTCTTCAAGCCTCAACTCAAACATTACCTTTTGCTGGATGATTTTCCTGGTTTCCCCTATGTTAAAGATATTAGTTTCCAACAAAAGTTGCCTTGCATCTTACCCTGTATGTATTACATAAATAACTACTTATGTACATGATTTCTCTCTTCAATCTTAAGAATATTGAAGATAAGGGACATTCAAGTTTCCTTTTGCATTCCCTTACATTAACTTGGTGTGCTCAATAAATTCTTGTGAATTGATTGACTCCTGGATATAAATATATTGATAGAATCCTTAAATTCTAGTCCCAAAATTCTGGGCATCTGGAATATCTCAGAAGGAAGGGGGAAAAAAAATCACAAAATACTATAGCAAAATACATAAAATTAAACTCATTTTCAAATAGGTAATTACCATTTACATTTTTTCATTTGTAACATTTTGAGAGAAAACAATTGATAATATAAAAGTGTCCTCAAGGACATTTATCTAAACTTAGAAATGTCAATCATGGTTCAGAAAAAGAAAGTAGTATGGTTCCTGATACTATCTCACATAATGTATTGAATTCTTTTCAAAAATGGGGTGACATGAAAGTCTGGCAAAGCACAATCTGTAAAACGATTTTCTAAGACAAAGCTAAGAAAAATCCAAGAGGTAGCAAGTAAATTTAACTTTGGTTGAAAGTAGTTCCTTTTGTTATAAGTAAATGTAAAAAATTCCTAACCCTAGTTGACACCCTAGCCATTATTATTCTTTCAAGACTCAAGGCAAGAAGGATTGACCTCTGTAGATAGTCACACCAAGCAGTCTGGAAGGGATAATCATTCAGAAGCAGCAGGTTTTGCTGCTGTCAGAACAATATCCTTTCAGTTCTTTGCACTATCATGGCACTTTAGAACTAAATTATCTTGGGGGGAGGGGGGAATGCTTTATAAAACTTCTAGAAATTTAATTTCCTTTCATAATGAAAAGAGCAATTTAGCAGTCCCAAGGAATGTACTCCCTTCTGAACACTTACTACATTTTTATCTGGTTCCCCTAAAGTCACTTCATTATCAAGATATGGTGATTTTCCCAGGCAATTTAAGATGCATTTCTTCACAGGTGTGGCTCACTTGTAATCCTTTTTTAAACAATTTTTGCAAGACAATGGGGTTAAGTGACCTGCTCAAAGTCACCCAGCTTGGTAATTATTAAGTGTCTGAGGCTGGATTTGAACATAGGTCCTCCTGACTCCAAGGCCTGTGCTCTATCCACTATGCCACCTAGTTGCCCACATCATTTGTAATTCTCAATGCCAATATAAGCAATGTATACTGTTCTAACATGCGAGCAGACTTTTTTTCTTACTTTTCTATCATTTAAGCTAGAAAATTATTATTATATCACTTGTAACCTTATTCTCACTAGTGGTGGATAAAACTTATAAACTACGACACAAATGTGAGCTTTTAAGAATTATTAGCAATGATAAACTTTCTGAGTCTCAATTTCCTCATATGCAAACTATGAATAATACTCTTCCTATCTGTTTCTAAGATTATGATAAGAATCAAATGAAATGATATATGTAAAGTATATTGCAAAACTCAATGTCATAGGAATGTAAGAATAAGAACAACTTAAAATCTTATGACACTTTCTTCTCACACAAACCTAGAATAATCTGGATGTTTCTAATGCTAATTCTCAGCCAAATAGTATTTTTCTGCAAAAGAAAGTGTAACTATTATTTGCCCCTATCAGTTTATTGGCAGTCTAGTTTGATGCTGTTTTCTTTTAAAATGATCATCATTTTGATTTAATTCGTTAAAGAAAAAAATCAATTTGTAGGTTGTAAACTGTTAGGAAATTTGAATATATTAATATTCTTGTTAACATGATTCAAAACAAAATATCAGCTTTGTTATCAGATAAATAATATCTGTATAGCGCTAGCGTTCTCTCACCTATTAAAATCCTTATGTGTACTTAATGATTATAAATAAATTTTTAGCTCTTGATCTTACATGAGAAGCTTTTGAGAACTTTCACCAGCAGCTGTCACCTTCCAAACTGATCCCATGCAGTAAGCTCAAGCAGGTAGAAGCACAGTCATAGCTGTTGCTATTGATAATTACATTCATTGAGTCTCAGCTATGTTATCATTCTGTGTTAAGCATTTGACAAAAACATATTGCTGATATTCTCAGTCTCAAGTGCAGTTCAACACAGAAAGAGCTCAGGCCACCAGATGGTGTGAATTAGTTTATTGCATATTTGCACAAGGTAAGCCAAGCTACAAGCACATAACAAAAGGGGAACAGAAGAAAGGAGTTAAGGTGTAAGAAAATTTTTAAGAGCAGAAAAGTAGCACAAAGAAAATACCTTAAGATCTCGCCTTTCCAGGTGCAAAAGCTCAGCCCCTCGGATGTCATGGCGGATGAAGATTTCTGTGTACTCTCCCAAATTGAGCTGATCCAGCCAAGCAGCAACTTCATCTGTGCCCCACTTTTGAACTACCAAAGTTAAGAGCAAAACCCCCTTAATTTCTACATGCTCAATGCAATACAAGCAAAGGATGGCAAAAGAGAGAGAGGAAAATAGAGTAGAACTGCAAGTGCTAGCCAAGGAAAAAGTTAAAGGTATTCCACAAAACTGGACAATTTCCTGGGTTTTGCTTTTTTCCATGCAGGTTACAGATTAGCAGTAAATATAAGAAAATATCTATCCAAAGACAGGGTTCATTGCCTTGCTGCCGTGCTTTCAGCTTTAGTCCAATTTCCTCATTAACACTACCCAAACTACAGGATATGTATCAAAACTTTATTTATTTTTACTATTAGGACCAGTGATGCAAGGGCTAAATGAGTCCTGATTACTTCTTAATGACCACTTGTAAGCTCCATTATCAGCAGAAATGAGCTACAAGGTCTAATTAGAATATAAAATCTGATATGGGATTTTCAATTTTATAGAAACTTTGTTCTGATTATAGTCTTGTTGAATTCAAGTCTCTTCCTCTACTGATTTCTCTAGTACTCTTAATTAAAGAAGTCAATACTCTGTTAAATCAATTTAATAGGTCATTTAGAAGCTTTATCAGCACTATACTCTGAAGTTAGTCATGTTATATTGTTTAGTACAGAGGATCATTGGCTTGCATATTTTATTAAACATTGATTAGCTTCAGATTAACCTATTCATGTGCCATGATGTGTTTTTTTAATTAGTTCTTAGAGAACTATTTTATAAACCTTAAGATTTTATGAGACTTTTTGAGTAAGACAGTTAATTCAAATAGATAATGGATTTGCTTGGTTGGAAAAAGGCAGATATTAGCACTTATTTGTACTCAATGGGTTCAATTTTTAGGGATGAATGAAAGAAAAACTGGAGAGAGAGAGAACAGCAAAGAGATTGTTTAATCTTTACTTTATAAACACAGGTGTTGCAGGAGAGACAGAGAGACAGAGAGACAGAGAGACAGAAAGACAGAGAGTAAACAGCAGGCTAAGACTTTACACATGAGAGGAAAAAAGAGAACGTGTACCTATTGTGTACCTATTAGGGAAACATATTTAATAGGTTAGAGGAGCAGATGATAGCTGCTACACTCCATTAAAGGACTCTAGAATGTCTGACCACTTCCCTTTGAAGCAAAAGATAAGTTACATATCAGTATCTTGGATTGCTGTTTAGGAGGATAAAGAACCACCCAAACACCAATATACTAACATCCACCAAGAAAAATAGAAGGCAAAAAAGTAGTTACCTTATTTCCTTATACAGCTGAAAAATGTCCATGCTCACTGAATTCTTTCTACATTAAGTTAGATGCAACATTACTTTGAGCAGTTCTGTTACAATGAGAATATGTTTTTGCTTGTCACATGGAGCACCTACCAGGCAGTGGGCTTGCCTTCAGTTTCTGGACTTTCTCCTTCTTAAATTTGGGTACAATACGAAAAACAGTGCTTTTGTTTCTTTTTGAATAATCCAAAGGAGGATCCTGTTTGAAACAAATTTTAAAATTAGTCACTTCTGTGTTATTTTAGGAAAGGAAACTAGGAAGTGTCTATATTATGATAAGAAGTTAACTTTAAGAAATTTTCTTATTTATAATAAAGGACTTCTTAATTCTTGTGCAGGAGCAGGGCAGCTGGAAGTCAAACTTCATAAATTTGCATCAGCATAGAATGAAAAAAATCAAGAATATTCTTAACTGTTTTGATTGTTTTATATGCTCTTTTTTATTTTTAATGTGAAAAGAACAAAGTTCTTATAGAAATTAATCATACAAGGAGCATCTGGGTGATGCAGTGGATAGAGCACTGGACCTGGAATCAGGAGGACCTGAGTTCAATTCAGCCTCAAACACTTAATAATTAACTAGCTGTGTGACCTTGGGCAAATCACTTAATCCTACTGTCTTGCCAAAAAAAAAATCCAAAATAAAAAAATAAATAAAAGAAATTAATCAAATATCACAAACCTCATCATCATTTGAATGTAGGACACAATAAAGCCACGGAATCTCCGCTAACTTCTGCAATTCCATCTCCACACCATGTAATGCATTGGATACCAGTTCTTCATGTGGAGATTCCAACTGCTATTTGCCATAAAATAAAAAAAAAATTTATCAACCTCAGAAGAAATACTTTGAAAGTAACTCTGTACAACTTTTATTGATCTAGTTAGTAATGAATTTTTTTTTCTAACTTGCCATATGAAACGTAATATTCTTTGTTGGGAGCCTGGGTCTCTAAGCTGTTTGACACAGTCGTGGCAAGAAGACTCAGGGCAGTCACACTGCCTGATGAAACAACATTTCCTTCTTCAGTATATATAGGGATTCCATGTATACCCATATTTATAGGTCTATTATTGATTGCAAAACTTACTCATCCTAATAGTGGAATGACTATAAAGGAAGGATTTCAGAGAAATTCCTTGAATAAAACAGATTGTGAACTCTGTCCAAATTTAACAGGACTGCCTCTCCCTGAGACATACAAAAGGCTTCAGCATTGTGAAATCTTTGGAAGACACAGCACTGGGAGTTCCAGGGAGATGTCAGAATATATATAGGGAAACCAGATACAAGATGGGTCAGATAGAATTCCAGGGAAATTAACAGTTTTGCCCCCCTTATCATACACAGGAATATATGATAAAGATGGTGAGAGAATAGTTAGTATAGGTAACCAATATGTGAACTCTAACAGCCTTAGTTTATTGGCAAAGAATAAAAAGTCATAGAAACCTTAGCGTCTACCAACAAGGGCTGAAAGGAAAATTAGTTATTGAAGGAGTCAACGGACAGGTGGACAAACATAACTACCCTCACTTATAGGTTGTCAAGGGAGCATATCAAAAACATTACATATGCAATACAAAAACATAGAAGCATTCCATTAAACAAATTATATCAAAGATTATTCTAAGGAAAGTTCTATTTAATCAATAACTTTACTATGCAGCAACAAACTAGGCAACAGGTAGGTTGAGGTCATCACGGTCTGAGCAGGGACAAGAAAATTAATTACATGATTGATAATCACACTTGTAACCACTACATGATCAAACTTGTAACCATATGAACTATGTGATTAATGATGAAAATTGTATACTTTTGTAAGCAAGGAAATGATTTTAGTTTGCTTGTTTCATATGATTCTAAGACTATAAAAATAAATCTAAGCAGCTGACAGTCAGTCAACCTGCTCCTGCCTTTACCTACTTGTTGACTCAACTCATTTCGCCAACTCTATCCCTCCTGTCAAGTTCCAAGGACCCCGCAGAGGCTGGACCCCCGCAATCCTTTCCACCCTTCCTCTGATGCCTACTTCCCAATGATATCAGCAACAGCTGGTGTAACTTTAGTAACCTCCCAAAGTAAATGTTCTGCTTTCTGACATTTCTATTCATGTGGATTGTTATTGTTATTCCTGTTTAAAAAAAAAAAACAGGAATAACGTGGGAAATTACTCTTCCTCCAACTGGCTAGTCCAACTATGTGAAACAAAATGTAATTCTTAAATAAGCAGCATAAAGGTCATCACAGATACAGAAAATAATGATCAAGGATTTGTCTTTTGAAAATTGCTTGGCACAGATACCTGCTGGCAAGTTTAACAGAGCAAGTGTCAGAAAATAAGCATGAGAATCAGAAAAGTCTGGAGCAAAATTGTGGAGACTAAGATGAAACCAATAAGATAATAAACAACTAGCCAAGTGATAGATTTAAATGGGAAGAAAGAATAAATCTGGATTCTACAAAAAATAGAAGACCACCTTTTAACCATCGATATACCTGAGGCTCTTAGGTTCTGAGTCCTAGACTACCTCTGAAATGGTTTGAAGGGAGAAAGTGGTAGTGATCTGAATTACCTGGAACATACTGCCTCCTCTATCTCCTTCAGAATACCTTGCTTCAGCTAGTTTTGACTCTTCTGCCCTGTAAGTGCTAGTGGTTGCTAGTTGGTGGGGTGACTGGGCCCTTCTCCACAGGAACTGATTACACAAGTGATGTTTGTGAGGATTGGGCTAGAAATAGGACCAGTGAGTGGTTTGGAGGATGCCACAAACTGCTCTCTTTGTTGGTCAGCAGTTATTGCTGACTTATGAGAAAGGTAGGGTTTTCCTACACATTGATTTCTCCCTTCAATCCTAGCTATGGGAACTGAGCTTTTTTAGAAGAGGCTCTGGTGGTTTCAAGAACGCCACTGTTTCCCAAGGTTTTTGAGTTCAGAGTCCTAGATTATCAAGATCACAGTGATGGTGGCTGCTTGATTTGTCTGGCACATTCTTCCAACCTACTTCTTTCTCTTTCATTTTCACATGGGTGTCTTACCTGCTGTTCTAGTTAAAATTTTTCTGTATTTTCATGACATTCCAGTTTCTATTGTAGTCATCTGTATACTTGTCCTATGATCCTTAAGGCAGAGACTATGTGGTTTTTCATTTTTGAAACCTTAATATCTAACACATAGGAATTTAATAAATGTTGAATTAGAGTTAAATAATTAATTTTTTAATTTGCAGAATTTGCAATTTTTTAATTTGGTATAGGTAAAACATCTTTGTAGGTCTCAAAGAATTACGTAAAAAGAGAAAATTTTCATTCTTACTCATCAACAAAATGATGGGACTTCCAAATCCCATAACATAACAGTTGCCATTTTTCTTAAGTTCTTTCATTCCTTATGAAGCTGCTATATTAGTTTTAACTAATTTCTAAAAATAAATATTAATATTTCCCCAAGTGAATAACTGACTGCTACTCATATATGCATGTGTGGACATCTATTATATGTATGCATACATGTATCATCTATTATATGGTAATATAACATATATTTATGTATTATCTATTATATGGTAACACAACATAGATTTATGTATTATCCATTATATGAAAACATTTAAGTCACTTTAAATATATGGACAGAAAATGTTCCCTGATAAGATCAACATATAATTTATGTTCAGAAAGCATAAATGTCATTATTTGCAAAAAGTTATAGAGTGAGATTCACTTTTATTTTCAAGCTTAACATTTCTTCCATTGTCCTTTTATTATCTTTTGCCTGAATCACAGGCAAAATTAGTTCAAGAATGACCCCTCCTCCAGTCTAGTTGTGTTGCTTCAGGAAACATTTATTTATTAACCATTATGAAAGTGAATGGCCCTAGCGATAAAGTGGCAAACCTTGGAAGCAGGAAAACTAGAGGTCAAGTCCTGTTCCTGACTTGTCTATATCACAGGCAAACAAAGATGAATATATTTTTATTCATGAACTATCCCCTACCCCCAATTAGACTGAAATTGTCTCTCATTTCACCTGGACATATTACATTGTTCATTTGTGGGGGAGAGGTTTGTTTTTTGTTTTAGTCCAGACCAATGATTTCATTTATTTAGGGAACTCTTGGTATGAAAATGCTTTTCACTATAGCAGGTTAACAACTCATTTTGTAACTTCATATTTTCTTTTTTTTTTTTAAGGGTTTTTTTTTTTTTTTGCAAGGCAATGGGGCAAAGTGGCTCGCCCAAGGCCATACAGCTAGGTAATTATTAAGTGCCTGAGGACAGGATTGAACTCAGGTACTCCTGAATCCAGGGCTGGTGCCCTATCCACTGCACCACCTAGCCACCCCATAACTTCATATTTTCAATAATTTCCCTGAAGGATTAGGTGCTCACAGCCACATGTTATGAGTCAGGAGTAAGACTTTAATTGAAATTTTTCTGATTCCGGGCTTGTCCCTTTATATACTAGTCCATTCGTTTTCATAATAGGCCCTAAATAAATGTTTGTGGAAGTGCCATAATAGGGCTAGGATGAGGGGTTGGTCATTTTAGACTAATGATACTACTAAAACTGACAGTGCATGGCGCTGATAACCATTCACACTAAAATACCCGTGACAAAGCATGTACCTAAAGCCCAAGGTGCTCACCATGATGAACTGTCTTAAGACACTAAGCTTTCAGAAACATGAACTACTCAAGGAACTCCACCTATCATTAGTCCTCTAGGTGAGTAGAATAAAAGTACAGAAAAACCTATGCTATCTAGTCCACTTTGTCTCCTGGAAAATTTTAGAAACTGTTCCTTCTAATCTCTCCCCTATACAAATCTTCATTCTAGTAACTGGGCCCAAAGCCACATTTGACTGAAGTTGCAAGAAGTCACTGCCAATCATTGCTAAGAATAGGTGATAAGGCTTCACAGCTGAGAAAGTATGATGCCAGGTGGCACAGAACTCCATTTTGTCACTACCAGTCAGTCATCTTCACCAAGAACAGGGCTGTCCCAGCTGTACAGTGCCGCTGCTATGCATAGTGATTCCAAAAGGAAATGCCTGTGTATACACATCTATACCAGGGCAAGGGAAGGAGAAAGAAATGCCATCCTATCATGAGGACTGGTCACAGGCTACTTAGTTTCCTCCCTTAGCACTCATGCTCAGAACTTGTTTTCCTTCTTATTTTCCTTTCTCTTTTCTTCCTCCTTCCCCTCCCTCCCCCTGCCTCCTCCTTCCTTCCCTCCCTCCCTCCCTCCCTTCCTTCCTTCCCTCTTTCTATTCCTCCTTCCTTTTTTTGCTTTCCTTTTTCCTTCTGCCCCTCTCTCCTTCTCTTCTTCCTTCCCTCCCTTCTTCCTTCCTTCCATCACCTCTATCATTTATTTACTGCCATCTTTTTATCAATCCATCAATCCAATATCTATGTGTGTGTGAATGTATGAGCATGTGTGCATGAATGTATGTTTGTTTGTCTATCTCTGCAGGGATTTTATGTGTACTTATATCTCTAGTGCGAGGCACAATGCCTTACACCCAGTAATCTTTTAATAAGTGCTTTATGGCTATCTATATCTGTCTATCCATCTCTATTTCTAGCTATCTATTATATATATATGGTTAATATTTATTAAATACCTCTTATTTGCACTATACTGTGTTCAGCTATTAAGGAAGATGAGGGCTTGAAATTTATAGACTATTTGGTCTAGACTGATCCTTAACTACAACCTTAGGAACAAATCCTAGGCCTGAAGTTCTTTTTTTTTTTTTGAAATTTTTTTTTGAAATTTTAATCTTATTTGTTTCTAATTACATGTAAAGTGAGCTTTCATCATTCCTTTTTCTAAGATTTTTGAGTTTCACATCTTTCCATGTTCTTGTCTTCCCTGTCCCCTCCCCATGACAGTAAATAATTAGACATAGGTTTCACATGTACAATCATGTG
Source organism: Macrotis lagotis (assembly GCF_037893015.1). NCBI lineage: Eukaryota > Metazoa > Chordata > Mammalia > Peramelemorphia > Peramelidae > Macrotis > Macrotis lagotis. Next base: position 95,043,773 of record NC_133663.1, read on the forward strand.
AAACATATTTCCATATTTGTCATGTTGTGAAAGAATTAGAACAAAAGAAGAAAAACTATTAGGAAGAAAAAACACAAAACAAATTTTAAAAAGTGAAAACAGCATGCTTTGCTCTGCATTCAGACCCCTTAGTTTATGGATGGCATTTTCCATCACAAGTCTTTTAGAATTATGGGACTGGGTTGTTATACTAAAATCCATAAACTTTCATATAACTGATTTTCTTTGTAAATCTATGTATTATTTTAAAACATTATTCTAAGGAGGGGATGCTTGAGCATCCTGCCAAAGGTGTCCATGAGAAAAAAAAAATTTGAGCAAGAACCCCTGCCTTAGGAAACCAAGACCTCATCTCCAGCAAAATTCAGCACTCCAAAATTGTTCTGGCATTGTGCTTCAATACCTAAAGAATAATCTATGCATGAATATTTTACCACTGGTCAACACCAACCATGTTACACATTTGCCCCCTTCTGGGCATATAGAGATTATATCATTTATGTTTTCAGTGATAATTCAGTCAACAATAACATGGCCTTCCTCTCGAAGTGTTTCTGGGAAAACACTGGCAAAAGAAGTCTTTAGTGTTTTTGGGAAACACCCATCCATTAAATCTACAATATAGTCAGGGTACAACATCTGGGGCAGGTTTTGAATGATATTCATTCATTGGAAGGAAAAACTTAGAAGTGACAGGAAAAATTAAACCTCATAAATCTAGTTTCATCAGTGAATCTGAGGCCTTTGAATGAATTCCCTTATTACTGTCCCAATATTAAATATTTCTTTCCCTCTGCTTACCAAAGGAACTCTCCCAATGAGTAAAGACTCTGTTTCGTTATTTAGCGCTTTCACATTCACAGCTATTTCGATGGCAGTGTCTCTGGTAAGACTCTGGAAAAGAAGAACATCAGAGAGCTAAGAAGTACTGAATTAAACTGTGATTCAATCATCAGCAATCAGCAAAATATTGAGATACTTAGTTAAACTGCCCAAAACCATTTGACCTAGCAGGATTCCTTATAATTTGCAAGAACAGTTACCAAAAAAACTCCCCCCAAAAAACAAAAAAAAAAACCCACTCAAAACTTTCTAAGATGAGTTACTTATATTAATTAAATAATAACAAATAAAAGATAAATAATTTCAATTGGAAGTAACTACTAATATTATTAATAACTAATATTAAAATTAAATTGATATTTACATAATTCTTTAAAGTTTGAAATGCTCTTGAAATAATGAAATGCATTATTATTTCATTTAACCTAACCTGAGGCAGGTACTACAATCATTATGAAATGTGTATGAGACTCAGAAAGTTAATTGACTTGCTTAAGTCCCATAGTTTATTGGAAGGGAAGATGGGGAGCTAAGGATTGAGAAAGGAGAAGCCACTGTGATTTAGGCACCAGAAACCTATGCAATAGAAATTGGGTAGCATCAAAATATGTATTAACCTAGATAATGCCTTGCTGAGGCTAACAAATCAAAACTGTTCCAAACTTGAAGGTTAAAAAGAATTGCTAATGTTGGAATCTAAGTGTTTGGATCTTTATATTAACTTCGACCAATACTTTATGGGGAAAGGGGAGGTTTCTCATAAGAGAAATAGAATCAATCAGATATCTGAGCAAAGGAGAGAATAACAAGGAAAAGAGAGTTACTTCAGAACCCATAGATAGGCCTAGACAATTGAAAAAAGAAACAGGTCTGGTTGGGACCATCCAAGTGCTGAGTCAGCAGCCTTTAGTCAAGTTAAATTCAATTCTGATAGTGATTCCAAGTGCACCTGAGTTGTTGTCCTGGTGATGAAAGCCAATCATGAATGAGAACTTATCTGAGCCATGTAAATTGTAATAAATAATAAAGATAGGACTTCTTGGAAGGTGGGAGATGATGAAGGATGATGTCTATAATGTCAAGTCTGGGTCATTATGTGCATTATAGTCATATAGCAGCAAAATTCAGGACGTGTGTATGTGTATGTTTACACACATATATGCATATATACATGCATACACATATGTGTGTATTTTCTCATAGCTATGATTTCTAATAAAATTCTCATATAAAAGCTAGGTTCCTTTACATTCTCTCTTGATGACCTTGGGTCACGGCAAGGAGAAAGGAGAAAGTCAGCACAGATAGTGAAAAAAACAGAATTTGAACTCAGGTCTTCCAGACTCCAAAAAAGAGCAATCTATCCAATATGATGAAAAAATGTAAATCTTCTTATGATTTAATTTTACAATTCATGCAGAATAGTATCATCTTTCTAGAGGAGTTAATTTTAGCAAGCAAAAATATGTTAACTATTTGAATAAAAAGTTACATTTTTTAAATTATAAAAAGTATCTATTTTGTACCTAATATTTAAAAATTGAACAAGAATAAGAATACTTTCAGCCTACAATCTTTGAAAAGTTCTACACATTCTTGAATAAAATTCTCAGGTGATAAAACTTGGGATTATAGTCATGTGGAATCATAGGCAAAATAGGGAAGTGTGGAAAAAGAAGCAGAAAGAATTGGTGGAGGGACAGAAGAAAATAAGGAAAAGAAATATATGTGAAAGAGCACATTTAAAAGTTTTTAGTGGGGTGGCTAGGTGGCACAGTGGATAAAGCACTGGCCCTGGAATCAGGAGTACCTGAGTTCAAATCCAACCTCAGACACTTTAATAATTACCTAGCCGTGTGGCCTTGGGCAAGCCACTTTAACCCCATTGCCTTGCAAAAACTAAAAAAGAAAAAAAAATTTAGAAATAGGGGTAGGTAAAGACTAACAACATTAGAGAACTTTTAGAGAAGGGAATAGCAAACCATTCTTTGCCAGGAAAACTCCAAATGGGTTATGATGAGTTGGACATGACTGAAACAGCTGAACAACATTACGGAGCTATGCCAAAATGGAATCAAAAGAAAAATTTTTAAAAAAAAAGGAAAAAGAAGGCAAATGAGCCAAAAATGAAGCAACATATATCAATATGAATCACAAATTCCTTTCAAAATGATGGCAGTTCTTAAGTATGATTCCTTTTTTAGGTAATAATAATGATTCTAATACACTTGAAAATACAGTCAAATCTAAATAAAAGACTAGCTTTTGTTTAATCATAAAAAAAATTAATTCCTTACCTCAGGAAACCTTGGGTTGGCTTTATTCAGGGCATGGGAACATGCATTCACAGCATGAGCTAATTCTTGCTCCAAAAGACTGTGTACTTTTGCTGCCTCACAGATTCTATAAACAAAATGGAATATTAGCAGTCTGGCTTTTAGGGGATCATATATGAGGGAGGTTTTGTGGGGGTTGGATGGGGAGATGTGAAAGTATGGAAAATGTGGAAAGATAGTAAAGTATTTAATAAATTAATTAAAACAATTTGCTTATTCAGTCAAAATGCATCCATTATGGAAAAAAAATGCTTTTAAGCACCATTAGTTTAGTTCAAATTCTGTTAAAACAAACACCTTTATAACAAAAAAAAAATTATACATAAAGTGCCAAGGATTAATCAGTAGCTTGATTATTCAAGTATGATATTGTATAAAATAAATTAAGTCTTTGTTCATCTTGCCCCATTGGAGAATCTAACTGTTGTAAAGAAAAGGCATTTTCCTTTTCACAGAGTTTTAAATACCAAAATTTTGGTGAAAATATTTCTAAAATAGATGTGGACAACAATAGAGTTAGGCTAATCATTATTATAAAGGCAATAATAGAATCTAGAATATCTATAAAGTTTTAAGGTTTACAGTATGTCAACATATTTTACATGCTATCTATGCTGTTTCCTTTAAATGTAAACTTCAAGGGAGGGATTATTTCATTTTTTATCATATTAAAATTTGATTTTAGCTAAGCACAATGCTCAATAGAGTATGCACTTAACAAACATTTGTTGATCAAACTCAGCCAGTTTGCTAGTACTTACCGAGTAATGAGTTCTTCTGCAGCCTGCGAACAGAGCTGCATCTGTGTAACTTCCTCCTCTGTTGCTAAATCAATAGCTTGTTGTGGATACAACTGAGGCCGGGAGGGTACCTTAGAAGCATCAAATTTTTGTTTGTCTTCCCAAGATTTGAGGGTGTTTTCAAAAGCCTATTAAATTCAATATATGGTGAACTGTTAGTTTATTGTGTTGCAACCATATCAAATAAAGTGTGTTGCAGGGCTTACATTAATGTTGTATGAGAGTAATCTTTTCCCAATTAAATCTTATATTAAATCTAATAAAAATATAGTAAATATACTAGATGAAATGTTTTCATTTTGCTATTAAACAAAAATCATTATATATACACATATGTGTATATATGTTAACTAGTGATGTCATTTAATATCAATATACAATAGAATACAAATTATATCTATGATATAGGCATACAGAATTTTTTCTTTTTTAGAAAAATGAAAATATATGTATATATGTTTATGAATAGATATTTATAAATATGTATGTGTGTTAACTGATAAAGCATTGAAATAGTGAAATGCTTGAATTTTATATTTTAATATCTAAGTGATGATAAATATGAGCAGAGAATGAAGACTACTTTTTAATGTTTTAAGTATTTAATCTTAAACTTAGTGAGTACATGAGTTTGTCATAAGCACATGAGCTTTATCAGTACATGAAACTCATTTGATTTCTAATATTAGAAGAAATTCTAATCTTTATTTTCTATTTTTCCAGAATGAGTCAAACTTTGTGTGTTGGGGTTTTTTAAACTAAAGACTTTAAAACAAACTAGACATAGATAGTAAAATGGTCTCTGTTACATACTCTGTCTCTTGTTAACATCTGAGCTCTGTTTTTGTGCACGATTTTAATAATCCCTGGAGGCTGGATCCATGCCTCTCCATCTACTTGCACTGGAACCCCTTCATCTCCAAGTATGGTGATCTTTACAGACCGACACTGAAATAAAACAAAGATGTTATTTTATGGCACAAATAGACCTGGATCATAGTCCACCTTCTCTCAGCTCCATCTTTAGAGGCTGTGGCTTTTAGCCAGGATCATCCAGAGAAGGCTATGTTGTTGTAATTTGTTCATCAGTTATGGTGACTCATTAACAGTTGACATTAAAACAAAGTCAACACTTTATAAATCAGTATCTGGCGTCAGAGTTACTTAATGAGCTCTATTCTCCCTGGTCCAAGGTCTGCTGTTGGCTGTTCCAAAAGACACAGACCTGAGCTATCCGGTGATGCTGCAGTTTTATGACTCTGGACATTGCCATCTGCATGCTACCAAAAACTGCAACGACCTCCAGTATCTTGTCATCAAACGATGGTGCAGTAAATATCTGAAACGAAAATGAATACCCATCTAGACAGAGGTCAAAGAGGTAGACAAAGTGTTAGGTTATATGTGACAAATTTCAGTAAAACAAAATCAATTCTTGGAAACCAAAATGTTCTGCAGAATAAAAGCACTCATGATGTAAACAATAAAAATAATAGCAGGTAAAATATGCAAGCTGGTCTCATATCAGGACATGTCTACTGATAAGAAATAGAAAAAAGTGTAAAATTATACAAAAAAAAATCTAAGAAAAACTGACTGTTGACATATGAACACTTACATGCTGTGTTTCAGCAGTTGGATACAATTACTATGACTCTTTCCTTAGAAAGCAATCTTTTAAAGTTATTTGGTAGGTGTCTAATGTATTTGCAAATGCTTTATACTAGCATAAGGCAGCCTTTATCAAAATTTTCTTCCTAGAGGAAATCTCCAAAAGCATATAAGCTGAGATAAACATAATAAGTTTAGAGGTGGTAAACAGCAAAATTGTGATCATTTTTAATTAAGGTATTCTAACAGGCTTCATCCTAGAAGGAATAGATATGAACAATTAGTTATGAATAATTATTGTGAAAATAAATCACTTAGTGAATAATAATTTATTTCTGCTGATTAATGCAGAAAGAAAATCACCATTGGAAAATTGCCATATTTTGTGTTATATACATTTAGTTATATACATTTCCATAAAGCTTTTTATTATTAAACACTTTGGGCTTGTAATCAATTAGGATGCTCTACTTTATATTTTCTCTCAATCCCATAAGTAGTCCTTTAATATTAAAAATAAAATCATAATCACTTTAAGAAATAATAAAATACTTTTAAATTATGGAAGTGATCTGTACTCTCCAAATTATTTTTATATTTCATTTTGGATATTAATGGTAGAAAAATGGGGGAGGAAGTTTTGAAAAATGAGAGGGAAAAGAAAAACAAAAAGTCAAAGACGAGAGGACCTCTTTTTATCTCCATTAAGACATATTATTAAACCACGAGTTTCTTTTGTTATTGTCATATATATTCTCTCAAATTGTCTCTTGATCTTAAATTCCTGACAGTTAAAAGTAGTTAAATCAGAAATTATTTAAATAAAGCACTGAGTAAGATAACTTTTTTCAAACTGAAAACCAATAGAAGGCATATGTGTGTCTGTGATAATATGAGGAAGGGAGGGGACAGATAAGATAATTTCATGTCTTCTGAAGTTTTCCATCCCCCCCCCAGTTCAGATTCTTTCTCTTCTTCTCTCTCCTCAACTTTTTAGCTTCTTTTTATATGTTATCTTCCTCATTAGAATATAAGATCCTTGAGGAAAGGAATTTTTTGCCTTTATTTATATTTCCATGCATATCACAGTAACTGGTATATAGTGCTTAATAAATGATCATTGATTGACTGGCCTAGCTTTGTGTTAACAACTTTAAGTAAATAATAAGGGTGGCAGCTAGGTGGTAAAGTGGATAGAGCACCGGTCCTGAAGTTAGGAGTACCTGAGTTCAAATCCAGCCCCAGACATTTAATAATTGCCTAGCTGTGTGATCTTGGGCAAGTCACTTAACCCCATTGTCTTAAATAGACAAAATTTTTTAAAAAGTAAATAATCACATGAATTATTACAATGAAAAGGATCACAATGTTTTTATTAACATAGATTTCAAATTACTTATTAATACTACTTACATCATCCTCTTTAGTTCCACCCCAGAAATTAGTGCCTCCAGCATAACTTGGGATATTCAAAACTGCAATTCCCTGTAGACTAGGAAGGGGGATATACTGTCCATCACACTGAAATAAAAAAAAGATGTCAGTATGAATGGAAAGGGGGAAAAAACACAGAAAAACAGTTCTTAATATCTTAAATGTATTGACACCCCAAGTAAGTGAAGATGGAGAATGCTGTTTTCAGTCATGTTAGTTATCTTGTAAACTCATTCTGCCATATTGTGAAAGTCTTAATTTCCAATTAGTAAATATTCTAAATAGTAAATAAATCCCCCCCAAAATAAAGAAGTCTGGAAATACTTCACAATTTTTCTACTTTGACATATTGTATTCCACCCAGTTTTGAAATCTACATGAGTTTTTTCAAGTGTAATGATTAGCTTCTTTGAATGATACTGAATTCTGAATATACTTAATAAAGTGGAAGCAATCCTGGGCTTTTGAATACTATCTCTGCAGAGTATCTGCTGGAAAGGCTTTGATGACACACCTTTTGCTGAGCTGTCTGCCTATTGTACAAGGGTCTATCTGAATTTGGAGAAGCAGCACTAATAGCCTGACCATCAGAAAACATGTTGCATTAATCACAATTAAGTGCTGGGCCTGAAGTCAGAAAGTTTCTATTCATCATTTCAAATCTGGCCTCAAACACTTAATAGCTCTATGACCCTGGGCAAGTCATTTCACCCTGTTTGCCTTAGGGTCTTCATATGTAAAATATGCTGGAGAAGGAAATGGAAAACCACTCCCGCATCTCTGTCAAAAAAGAAAAAGGAAAATGAAAGAAAATGAAAGGAAAAAAACAAAGCAGGGTCATCAAGAGTCAGACATAAGTGCAATGACTTAACATAATTAAATTGGTTTGAGTGATGTACAAATCACAATCCATTCATACTTTAGTAGAGAAAGTATTAATGAATTTCAGAGTCTTTCAGAATTTAGCTAGATTGGTCTTGGACATCAATTTGGTAGAAACAGCTAAAATTCTACTGGTATCATCATTAAAATACCCAGGGTTTATTCTCATGCCAAAAGGTATGAGAAGAACTTTAGTGGAGAATTTTACACTTAAATGAATTTTTTAAAATTCTTCATGCTCATGCAGAAAGCACTATATTCTAATCAATAAAAAAATAGATATCTTATTTCCTTCCTTCTCTCCCAAAAGGAAGGATTTCACTTCATAAAGTTCAAAGTTCCCTAAAAACTTAGCTACATGACTGGAATGGCAAAGTATTTCACTTCAGTTCCAACTAACCCAAAATCTAGCAAGGTGGCACAAAAGCTCTAAACAACCCTTAAATCACAGAGTCAAGGCAATCTTGAGACAATAGGAAATCTATTCAAATGTAGTCAAAAAGTCAAGAGCAGAATTAGTGTTGGGCTATTTATCTGAGGTCTTGTTGGAGAACCTTGTATCATATTAAGTATAGTATGCCAGCAGCAGGAGTTGCAATCTTTCTTTAGGCCTTCACTTTTCTCATTGAACTAGATGATCTCTTTGAATCTATTATCCAACAAATTGTATCTCTGATATGTTGGTAAATCTGTATTTCTTACTATACCAAAAAAAACCCCAAAAAACAACCTAAAACAAAGCAAAACAAAGCAAAATCCCTCTTACTTCTTTACACAGAGAATTTCATACTTTTTAAATTATCTTTTCCCCTTTTCATTATATCATGGGTATTTGTGTATACATTCCTGCTCTTCTTACATTATAAGAAAGATGATGAGGGACCATGTCTAGCATTTATAAATGAAAATATTTTCATTATGCCTACAATTTCCATTCACCAGGAAGAAATACTTAAATTAACACACATTGTTTAAGGTATAGGGTACTGAATGAATAAATATGAAACCAAACTATTCCAAGAATAGCTTTTTTTTCTGTTTAGCAGAAATGATTGCCATCATTCCAGAAGCTTGATAATAAGGAATTAGGATCCCTTTGTGTTTCTAGATGACTTTACAAAGATATGGTAACTCCAATTTAAAAATTATTCCAAAATGAAAAAAAAAATAATTTTACTTCTTCTGCTGAGGTAAGGTTTGGTCACTAGCAGGTTTTCAAATATAATCTAGCACAAATGTCATATGAGGTCCAGACATGGTATTTTAATAAATTAGAATGAAATTAATTAAAATAATCTTACCTCAAGCTGAACTCTTTGTTCTAAGTTCTTATATGACCTTTGTAATAATTCTTTTGTTCCAAGGACTCCATACCACATCATATTTTTAGTTCGGCTCCTGAAAATAAAATTATTTAATGTACTAAACTATGTAATTTCAGTAAAATACAAATTATTTCTCTTTCAATTAAAAATAATTTTATAACAAATATCAATACTCATGAAAGTAAAGTAAAATTATTACTTTACAATATTCTACAAGCTTTACATAACTGACTATGCTCAAAGGAATACAAAACCACATATATTCTTTCATCAAGCAATAACATGACTAGGCCTGTATCCCAAATAAATTTTTTTAAAAAAGAAAAGGACCTACATATATAAAAATATTTATAGGAGCTCTTAGTAGTGGCAAAAAACTGGAAATCGAACAGAAGTTCATCAATTGGAGAATGTTTGAACAAACTGTTGCATATGATTGTGATGGAGTACTGTCATACGACAATGAGCAGAATGCTCTCAGAGAAACCTGGAAAGGCATACATGAACATATGCAAAGTGAAATGAACAGAACCAGGAGAACTTTATTCATAGCAATATCGTATGAAGACTGCCTGTGAATAACTTGGCTAGTCTCAGCAATACAATGATCCAATACAATTCTGAAAGACATGATAAATGGTGCTGTTCAACTCCAGAAAAAGAACTGGTAGAGTCTGAATGCAGATTGATGCATACTTTTTCTTTACTTCCTTTATTTTTTCTTGACTATTTTCTTTCACAGCATAACTTACATGGAAATGTATTTTGCATGATAAAGATTTCTCAATGTGTAGGGGAGAGGAGATTAGAAAGGCAGCAGATTTGGAATTCAGAATTTGGGGAGGAAGTGCTAAAAGTATTTTTACATGTAATGGGAGAAAAATATTGAATTAAAAATAAAAGAAAGATTGAATTACCTGCATTTTTCAGGGTGTTCCTCTCGCTTATTGTTAAATTCTAATGAAATTTTTGCATCTAATCCAATTCCAAAGTAATTATTCATGACACATTTTTCTGAATATCCTTCTCTATATTAAGAATCAAAATAAGACATAGCATCAGGTACATTAAAAACAACTGGAATCTTTACTCACAAAAATAGCATTTAGAATCTCCTTTATTGAGAAGTACTATTCTTTCAAAGAGAAGGAGTAATGTTGAGGTTTCCCATAAGAGTGAGCAAGACTCACTCTTTGTCTTTAAGCATAAATTGCAATATTATTCAAAGACCAAGGTGCTGTGAAGGAAACAAATAAACAAGACATGATATTTTGCAAACATAATCTCTTATTGAAAAGTTGATATATATAGATAGCTATATATTTATAGTTAGATATACTATACGTATTGCAAACAAATATGTGGATATGCCCATATACACAAATACACTTTTACTGTCATTTCAAAGTTGTTATAGGGAGAGAAAAGGAGAGAAGAGAGGAGAGGAGAGGAGAGGAGAGGAGAGGAGAGGAGAGGAGAGGAGAGGAGAGGAGAGGAGAGGAGAGGAGAGGAGAGGAGAGGAGAGGAGAGGAGAGGAGAGGAAATGGGAGGAGACAAGAGAGGAGGAAGAGAAAAAGGAAAGAATAGAATGGAAGAGAAAGAAGAGAGGATAGGAGAGTTCAGAGAAAAAAGCTGAAATAAAACTAATAAAGACAAAATATATTTTCTTACAGTGAATCTGGATCTGGGTCAATAAATGGTGTAGCACCAAAGGGATCAATATTTGCTAGTAACATTTTGCTGATAATAGAACTTCCAGCAATTGAAGCAGCTAATCCTGCTCTTAAACCTGATGAAAAGGGGAAAAAATACAGAATCACAAATCAAAACCCATAGCAGAAAATATTTAAAAGCTTGACTTCAGTACTATTCTCTGGTATCTTTTATTATTAAAACCCCTTTGTGGGGCAGAGCCAAGATAGCAGAGAGAAATCAGGAACTTCCTTAAGTTTTCCTGGGTTTCCCTCAAAAACAATATCAATCAAGTCTCTAAACTGATTCAGAAGCCACAGAACCCACAAAAGAATATGATGGAGTATTATCTAGTTAGATCTGTCTCAGGTGGAAGGGGAAACAGAGTCCAGGACAGTGAGCTGACACAAGTGTAGGCAGGGTATGGAAGGGGTCAACTAGAAGTTCTCAGTCACAGCCGAGGTTTGCTGGGGTCCTGGTTCAGTAGGCCAATGTCAAAGCTGGCCAACTGGAAGGGCTCTAATGCCAGTACCCTAGTTCATTAAGTGACACTAGGCTTAATGGCCCAGCTTAGTGAGCAAGCTGCTGACATTCTCAGATGCTTTCAATGAGACACTTCCCCTGACACAAGCATGGGACAGTACCAGAAAAACAGCTCAAAATGAATAAGAAAAGCCACAGTAAAGTCAGTTCTATAGAAAGTTACCTTGGAGATGAGGAAAAGCACAAGATAATCTCAGAAGATGGCAGACAAAGTAATACAAGTAAAACCAGAGAGGAGAATATGTAGTGGCCTCCAATCATAAAAAAACTTCTTGGAAGAGCTCATTTTTTTTAAAAATCAAGTAGAAAAATTGGAAAAGAAATTGCAAGAGAAGTCAACATCTTTCAAAAGGAAGTACAAAAATTAACCAAACAAAATAAATTATGCAAAAGTTAACCAAAGAAAATAATTACTTAAGATGGGGTATTAGAGGCTAATGACTCTGTGGGATATCAAGAATCAGTTGAGAAAATTTTTTTAAAAATAAAAAAAAGAAAATATAAAATACTACATTGAAAAAATAACTGATCTACAAAATAGATCCAGAAGAGATAACTTAAAAATTATTGGACTATCTACAAGTCATGATCAAAGAAGAGCCTGGACAACATTTTTAAAGAAATCATAAAGGAAAACTACCCCGATATCCTAGAACCAGAGGGTAAAATAATCATTAGAAGAATCCACCTATCACCTCCTGAAAGGCATCCCAAAATGAAACAAGGAATATTGTAGCCAAATTCCATAATTATCAGATCAAGGAGACAATCCTTCAGGAAGTCAGAAAGATGCAATTCTAATATCAAGGAGCAATAGTCGGGATTATGCAGGACTTGACATTATCAACATTAAAAGATTGAAGGATGTGGAATTTGATATTTTGGAGGGCAAAAGAACTTAGATTACAATCCAAAATCAACTGCCCAGCAAAACTGAGCATCCTTTTTTATGAAAAAGATATACAAAGATGACTTTCAAATTTTCCTGATGAATAAACCAGAATTAAACAGAAAATTCAATTTTAAAATATGAGACTCAAGAATACATAAAAAGATAAATCAGGAAAAAGAAAAAGAAAGATTAAACTGGTAACCTACATGGGAGGATGAGAACTGTATCTCTATTAGAGGGAGTATACTCAGACAAAAAATATAGGTATAAGTTGATTTTTATGGAATTATTTAAGAAAATTTAAACATTAAAAAAGAGGATTGTACTGTGATGGGAGGAAGGAGGAAGTAGAATGGAGAAAATTAATCACTTAAGAGGCAAAAGAGTGCCTATTACAGTAGAAGAAAAAAGTGAGGGATGAGAATTGCTTGAAATCTATTTTCAATTCAATTTGGCTCAAAGAGGAAATAATATAATATACTAAGTTAGAAATTTATCTTATATCCTACAGGGAAATAGAAGGGAAGGAGAGACTGACAGAAAGGAAGGAAAAAAGAAGGGGAAAGTAAAAAGGGAAAGAAGAGGGGCAGATAAAAGGGAGGACAAGTGGTGGAAGGCAGTGTTAGAAGCTAAATAATGGTGAGGTGGGATAAGGTAAAACGAAAAGAACTGCATAAATGGAGAGGAAATAGGATGGAGGGTAATAAAGAGTGAATAATTTTAACTGTAAACTTAAATGGGATGTACTCTCCTATAAAATGAAAGAGGATTAAAAACCAGGATCCTACAATATGCTTATATTTGAAACAGAGAAAGATACACACAGAATAAAGGTAAAAGGCTGAAGTGGAAAAAAGCAGGGGTAGCAATCTTTATCTCAGACAAAGCAAAATGAGATCTCATTTATAAGGGACAAGGAATGGAATTATGTCTTCCTAAAAGGTACCATAGATAATGAAGCAATAGCAATACTAAATATGTATATATATATATGTGCACCAAGTGATATAACATCCAGATTCTTAGAGGAGAAGCTAAATGAGTTACAGAAGACATAGAAAAATACTGATGGGGGCCTCAACTTCTCTCTCTTAGAATTAGATAAATCTAACCACAAAGTAAACAAGAAGTAAGTTAAGGAGGTGAATAGAATTTTAGAAAAGTTAGATATGCTACATCTAATATTGACAGAGAAAATTCTTGATAGAGAAAATTGAATGGGGAGAGAACATAATACACCTTTTCCTTAGCAGTACCATGCACCAACACAAAAAACTGATCATGTACTAAGGCATAAAAACCTCACAGTCAAATGCAAAAAGGCAGAAATTTCAAAAGAATCATTTTCAGATCATAATGCAAGAACAATCATGTAATAAAGGGCCATGGAAAAGCAAACTAAAAATTAATTGGAAACTAAATAACTTTAAAGAATGAGTGGATTGGTAATGATGGGGGGTAGGAGGGAGGAGCCAAGATCTTGGTGTGGAGGCAGGGATTCCCAGAAGCACTCTTCCAGAACCCTCCAAATGTGGTAACCAAAATCAAAAGTGGCAGAACTCACAGAAAGACTGAGTGAAATAATTCTCCAGCCCAAGACAACTTGGAAGATGCATGGGAAAGGATCAGATTTGAAAAGAGCCATGCTAGAGCAAATAGTTCCAGCCTTCCAGGAACAGCCACCCTCTCCCCACAGGGAGTCTGGATTCCTGGGGGCACCTGGGTCCTTGGCAGTGGAGCGATTTCCAGACCTCTCAGCCCAGGGATTGCTAAGGACAACTTGGAAGGTCAGTAGAAAAACACTGCCACACCAGAGTGAGTATGAGTTCAGGCCAGCACAGGGCTCATGACAGCCCCATCTCAGGAACCTGTGGAGCCATTCCACAGCTGCTTCCAAAGCACCCAGTCCAAGGATGGTAAGGGGGTTGGGAGAAACTGAAGAAGTCTCTACTATCTCTGGGACAGGGCTCTGCTGCTTTGCCCATACCAAAATCCAGGTTGCAGTTTGGAGAGCTCCATACTACCACAGTAGAGCAGGGACCCTCCTCACAGCTCCAGGGCACAGGGTTTGTGGTCATCCACAGACCAGAGCACAGGCCAGGAGAGTATTCAGAGCATCACATAAGACCTTGAAGGAATTAAGGTCCCTAAGGGGGTGTCCCCCAAGCCCCCAAAACTTTAGAAGTCATAGGCTGGGAAAATGAGCAAACAACAGAAGAAAAAGAATCTGACCATAGAAAATTGCTTTGGTCTAAGAAAAATAGGAATTGGTCCTAGGATATGGAATAGCTCAAAAAAGACTTGAAAAGCAAGGAAAAGAGGTAGAGGAAAAATTAGGAAGAGAAATGAGAGCAATGCAGGAAAATCATGAAAATGAGGTCAGTAGTTTGGTGAAGGAGATAAAAAAATTATTGAAAAAGTAATGTTAAAAATTAGTTTAGATCGGGGAGGCTAGGTGGTGCAGTGAATAGAGTACCAGCCTTGGAGTCAGGAGTAACTGGGTTCAAATCCAACTTCAGACATTTGATAATTACCTAGCCATGTGGCCTTGGGCAAGCCACTTAACCCCATTGCCTTGAAAAATCTAAAAAAAAAATTAGTTTAGATCAAATGGAAAAAGCAGTCCCAAAGGTCAATGAGGAAAAGAATGACTTAAAAAAAAACCAGCATTAGCCAGAAGGAAAAGGAGATAAAAAAATCTCTGAAGAATATAACTCCTTCAAATGTAGAATGAAGCTAAAGAAAGCTTATGACTTTGTGGGAAGTCAAGAACAATAAAACAAAACCAAAAGAATGAAAAACTGGAAGAAAATGTAAAATATCTCATTGGGAAAAAAACTGACCTGGAAAACCAATCCAGGAGACATAATTTTAACAGTACTGGGTTATATGAAAGTATGACCAGAAAAATAGCCTAGATTTCATTTTTTCAAGAAATAATCCAGAAAAATTGCCTTGACATGCCAGAAACAGAGGGTAAAATTGACAATTTAGGGAATCTACTGATCACCTCCTGAAAGGGATCCCAAAATAAAAGCTCCCAGGAATATTATAGCCAAATATTATATTATAGCCAGAACTCCAAGTCAAAGAGAATATATTACAAACAACCAGAAAGAAACAATTTAATTACTGTGGCACTACAGTTAGGATTACACAGGATTTAGCAGCATCTACATTAAGGGATTATAGGGCTTGGGATATGATATTCCAGAAGGCAAAAGAGCTTGGATTACAATTGAGAATCAACTACTCAGAAAAGTGAACATCATCTTTCAGGGGAAAAAGATGGATCTTCAATGAAATAGGGGACTTTCAAACTTTTCTGTTGAAATGACCAGAGGTAAACAGAAAGTACAGGACTCAGGTTTAGCATAGAGAGGGGGATGGGCTAATGATGAAGGAGTTTATGATATTAAACTTCATGTATTCCTGCATGAGAAGAAGATACTGATAATTCATATGAATCCTCTCACTTATCAGAGCAGTTTGTTGGAGCACATATAAACAAAGCACAGGAGATAGCTGAATACAAAGGTATAATATACATATTATAAAAATGGATCCAATGGGTAAAAAAGAAATGTACTGGGGAAAAGAGAAAGGAGAGTGGAATGGACTAAAATATTTCAAACAAAAAAGTCAAGATAAAGATTTTTCAATGGAGTGGAAGGGGGAAAAGATGAATGAGCTTTTATTCTCATCAAAAGTGGCTCAGAGAGGAAATAACATACATACATAGTCAATAGGGTATCGAAATCTATCTTACCCTAGAAGAAAAAGGAGAGGAAAAGAATGGGAGAAAGTGGTCAGGGGGAGGGAAGGGAGCATTTAGGTGATAGAAGAAAAGGAAGATCTTGGGAGAGGGTAGTTAGATACAGCACACTTTTGAGGAGGGGCAGGGTGAAAGAAGAGAAAGAGAATAGAATAAATGGAAGTGGGAGGGAAAGGATGAAGGGAAATACAATTAACAACAACAATTGTGGAAAAAATATTGAAGCAACTTCTCTAATGCACTTATGATAAAGAACACAACCCATTCCAGAAACAGTCAATGGTATCTGAACACGGACTGAAGTACACATTTTTTCTTTCACTTTATTTTTCTTGAGGTTTCTTTATCTTTGTGGGGGGGATGGGGGATTATTTTTACTTTCACAACAAGATTATTATAGTAATGTGAAAATAAATAAACAAATATGTCATGAAAGACCAAAATGTAACTGGGATATATGTAACAAAATAAATAAAATTATAATGAAAAAAGAATGAATGGATCATAGTGAAGTACAATATCAATGTTTGTGAAATTTCTGTATAGAAAGGGGTCCCTGACATCCTTCTGGGCTGAGAAATTCCTTAGAAATATAACTTTGGGGGCGGCTAGGTGGCATAGTATATAAAGCACTGGCCCTGGAGTCAGGAGTACCTGGGTTCAAATCCAGTCTCAGACACTTAATAATCACCTAGCTGTGTGGCCTTGGGCAAGCCACTTAACCCCATTTGCCCATGGAAACCCCTCCCCCCAAATAAGAAATATAACTTTGGCTAGGCACCTTTAGGTCTGAAGATAGTCCAATAGGACCCAAGGGGTCATGGATATACCATAAAATTGTCTAAAGATTTATAAAGCACCCTTGTTAGCCTAATTGTCTTGCTTTATCTGTTAAATTCCAGGACTTCCTCCCCCTTCCCCAGATGTGGCTGGAAACATAAGACAGTAAATTCCTGACTCCCTCCATTTCAGACAATCATTACACAAAGACCCTGACCCTTTCTCACCCCCATCTATACTGAGCCACATGTTTACATTTTTGTATTAGTATAACAAGATAATATATCTAACTGCTGACTTTGCTTCTGTATCCTGCTTGTTCTAATTCCCTCCCCCCCAAAAAACCACATAAAAACCCTATCCCCTGAACACTCAGGTACTGTCTGATTTGGGTAATCAATCCCCCAGACAGTCCCTGGGAATAAAGATCTCCAACCTTATCAAATTCGGGTCTCCATCTCGCTCTTTGGGTACAACAATAGAAATCATAGAAAAACACAAATCATAGAAATAATAACTTCATCCAAGACACAACATACTAAAGCCAGTGATATATAGTCAAAACAGCAATTATTGACAATTTTATAACACTAAATGCTCACATGAATAAAATAGAGAAAGAGGATATCAATGAATTGGTTATGTAACTAAAAAAGTTAGAAAAAGAACAAATTAAAAATCCCCAAATAAATACCAAATTAGAAATTCTGAAAATCAAAGGAGAGATTAATATATTTGAATGTTAGAAAACTATTGAACTCATAAATAAAATTAAAAGTTACTTTTATGAAAAAAATGAAATAGATAAACCTTTGGCTAATTTGATTTAAAAAAAAGAAAGAAAACCAAATTATCAGTAACAAAAATGAAGAGCGAATCCACCACTAGTGAGAAGGAAATAAAAGTAATAATTCAGGGTTATTTTGTCCAATGGTATGCCAATAAAACTGACAATCTAAATGAAATAAATCAATATTTCCAAAATATAAATTGCCCAGATCATCAGAAGAGGAAATTAAACACTGAAATAATACCATTTCAGATAGATAAATAAATTGAACAGATCATCAAAGTATTCCATTAGCAAAAATTTCCAGGGCTAGATGGATCTACAAGTAAATTTTACCAAATACTTAAACAACGATTAATTGCAATCCTATAATAAGCTATGTGAAAAAGCAGGTGAATAAGGGATTCCTTCTAAGATATCAATATGGTGCTGATACCTAAATCAGGAAAAGTTAAAACCAAGAAAGTAAATTATATATCAATTTCCCTAATGAATATTGAAAAACAATTACATAAAGTTATCAGTACGATAATAAACCCTGATCAAGTAGGATTTATATCAGAGATGCTGGGTTGGTTCAATATTAGGAAGACTTTCAGCATAATTGACCATATTGTTACCAAGCCTAACAGAAATGCTATAATTATTTCAATAGATACTAAAATAGTTTTCTAAAAAAATCCAGCATTCATTCCTACTAAAAACAATAGTGAGCATAGGAATAAATGTAATTTTCTTCAAAATGATAAGCAGTATGTATCTAAAATCATCAGCAGGCATTATATGTAATGGAGTTAAGCTAGAGGCATTTCTAGTAAAATCAGGGGTGAAATAAGAATGCCCATTATCACTACTATTATTTAATATTGTATTACAAATATTGGTTTTCCTGTGATCCAGCAATACCACTACTGGGTCTATACCCTGAAGAAATGATGAAAAAAGGTAAAAACATCATTTGTACAAAAATATTCATAGCAGCCCTGTTTGTGGTAGCAAAAGAATTGGAAATCAAGTAAATATCCTTCAATTGGGGAATGGCTTAGAAAACTGTGGTATATATATTTCATGGAACACTATTGTTCCATTAGAAATAGGGAGGGATGGGTATTCGGGGAAGCCTGGAGGGATTTTCATGAACTGATGCTGAGTGAGATGAACAGAACCAGAAAAACACTGTACACCCTAAAAGCAACATGGGGGTGATGATCAACCTTGATGGATTGGCTCATTTCATGTGTGCAATAATCAAGGACAATTTGGGGTTGTCTGCAATGGAGAATACCATCTGCGTCCAGATAAACAACTGTGTAGTTTGGACAAAGTTCAAGGACTATTATCTTTAATTTAGAAGAAAAATTGCTATCTTATTGTCTGATCTTGTTATCTCTTATACTTTCTGTTTCTTCCTTAAGGATATGATTTCTCTCTCATCACATTCAATTTGGATCATTGTATACCATGGAAACAATGTAAAGACTGGCAAATTGCCTTCTGTGGGGGCTGGGGGGAGGAAAGCAAGAAAAATTGTAAAACTCAAAATAAATAAAATCTTTATAATTAAAAAAAGAAATATTGTTTTTATCATTAAGAGAAGAAAAAGAAAAAACCAGCAATAAAAAAACCAAATTCTCACTTTTTGCAGATGATATAATAGTATATTAGAGAATTCTAGAAAACCAAATTAAAACAACTACTTAAAACAATCAGCAACTTTACTAAAGTTGCAGGACATAAAATAAACACATAAATAATGAGCATTTCTATATATTTTCAGCCAAGCACAGAGGAAAGAGATAGAAAGAGAAATTCCATTTAAAGTAACTAAAGACAACATAAAATACTTGGGATTCTATTTGCCAAAACACTCAGAAACCACATGAAAACAATTTCAAAACATTTTTCACTCAAAATTAGGTCTAAATAACTAGACAAATGTCAATTACTCATGGGTGGGCCAAGCTAATTTGATAAAAATGACAATTCTACCTAAATTAAATTATTCATTCAATGTCATACCAATCAAACTGCCAAAGATCATTTTACTGAGCTAGAAAAAATAGTAACAAAATTCAAATGGAGGAGTATAAGGTCATACTATCAAGGAATTAGTTTTAAAAAATGCAAAGCAAGGTAACCTAGCCATAACATTTAAAATTATATTATAAAGCAGCAGTAATCAAAACTCTTTGAGACTGGCTAAAAAATAAATTGGTAGATCACTGGAATAGATTAGGTATAAAAGCAATAGTGGTAAATGACTATAGCAATCTACTCTTGGAGGATCAGTGGAATCAATTAGATACAAAAGAAATAGTAATAAATGACTATAGAAATCTATTCTTTAATAAACCTGGAGACTCCAATTTCTGGAATAAGAACTTGTTCGTTAACAAAAATTGCTGGGAAAACTGGAAAATAGTATAACAGAAAATAGGCATAGAACAACATCTCACACCATATATCAACAGAAAGTTAAAATGGATGAAGGATTTAGACATAAAAGGTGATCATATAAACCAGTTAAGAGAACAAGAGCTATTCTCTCATATCTATGGAAAGGAGAGGAGTTGTAACCAAACAAGAGTTAGAGGACATTATAAAATGCAAATTAGAATTTTGATTACATTCAATTAAAACAAAAAAATGCATAAATAAACCCAGTGCAACCAAAATTAAAAGGAATGCAGTGAATTGGGAAACAGTTATTATAGTTTGTGTTTCTGATAGAGGGCTCATTTCTTAACTATATATAGACAAGTGAGTCAAATTTATAAGAATATAAATCATATCTCAATCAATAAATGGACAAAGGATATAAACAGGCAGTTCTCAGATAAAGAATTTAAAGCTATCTATAGCCACATGTAAAAATGCTCTAAATCATTATTGTTTAGAGAAATGAAAATTAAAATTCTTTTAGCTATTACTTCATACCTATCAAATCAGTCAATATGACAAAGGAAAATGATCAATGTTGGAAGGGATGTGGGAAAACTAGGACCCTAATGCATAGTTGGTGAAGTTGTGAACTAATCCAACTATTCCAGAGAGCAATTTGGATCTATGCCCAAAGGACAATAAAACTGTGCATACCCTTTGATCCAATAATACCATTATCAAATCTGTATCCCAAAGAGAATCTAAGACGGGATTAAAAAAGTCCACATATACAAAAAATATTTATAGCAAGTTTTTTGGTAGTAGCAAATAAATTGGAAATTGAGGGAATGCCCATCACTGGGGAATGGTTGAACAAATTGTGATATAGGAAAGTGATGAAGGACTATTGTTCAATAAGAAATCATGAGAAGCCAAACTTCAGAAATGCCTGGAAATACTTGCTTGAACTGAAGATGAGTGAAGTGAGCAGAATCAGAAGAACACTACATATTAACAGCAACATTTTGCTGCAATGAACTATGATGACTTTGTTCTTCTCAGCAGAAAAATAATCAAAGACAATTCTAAAAAACATCTAGGGAAGGACTGTGGAGTCTGAATGAAGAACAAAGCAGAATATTTTCAATTTTTAAAATTCGTTTTATTTTTTCCTCTCTATTTTTTCTTTTTGTTCTGATTCTTTTTTCACCATATGATAAATTTGGAAATATGCTGAACATAGTTAAACATATATAACTTATATTAGATTAGTTTCTTCTAGGGAAGGGAGAGAAGAAGGAAAATTCAAAATAAAAACCTTACCGAAAATGATTGTTGGGAATTATCTATACATGTAGTTAGAAAAATAAAGTTGTTTTAAAAAACAAAAGTAAACAAAAAACCTGGTTTCCAAATGTAAGGATCTCAGGGAAACTTGTTCTTAATTTAAAAAAATAGAAAGCAAAAGTTCTGATTAATACTGTTTCTTGTCTGAAATTCTAACAGTAATATTTTTCTGAAAAAAAATTAAAGCAGAACATTTAATAGGTACACTCAAGCAGGGACCCCTTTAGAAATATAATCCCATAATATTCTAACTTCTTTTATTATATTAGGTCTTCAAGAGATATAAAGGATGAATGAATTACTTAAATTATCATGAGCATTATCAATTTATTAAACTACAAAAATGAAACTTTCAAGTTCAATAAACTAAAGGGATATATAAAGCAGGAAACTTATCAAAATATTATTAATAAGCATTGAAAGAACAAAAGAACACAGAAAAAGAAGATGAAAAATAAGTTTGACTACTTTTGTAGAAGAGGAATTGTCAAAGAATACATAAACTAAATGTAAACCACTAAAGAATGAACTTGACTATTTTGTATTAGTAGGTACCAAATTTTTAACTTCTTTGAATAATATTCAAATGCCAATAAAAATATAAATCAAAAGTAATTTACTGAGTCATACATTATAACCCTGGCACTGGGATTAGAAGTAAACTGTGAGAGAACAACAAAATTTAGGTAAATAAAAAACACAGGAATGTAACATCTCAACAAGGAATGAATAAGGAATGTTGAAAAGGGGGAAAAAGCAATAGCAGGTATAGTACATGCTGAGTAAGGCACTATTTCCTTAATATGACTATTCTCCTCCATTCTTTTAACCTCCACCCCAAACTCCTTTTCTTCAACACAAATTATTATTGAATATTATTGAATTGTTAGTAGCAAAGTCTGGAATTTAATTTCATTCTGCCACCAAATCTAAAAGTTTAAGAAATACTATAGCTTCTTAAAAATAAAACTTAAATTTTTTGCATGTAATTGATAAAAATAAAATATTTAATAAACAACATAAAAAAAACCCAAAAACATACTATAAAGTATTGTCACCATAATTTCCTATTGATTCAAACTTTCAGAAACAGACTTCTTTATTTTTCAGGTCATCAGGGGCTAACTTTCTATTCAGCAAGCCTAGTTATCACAGTAAGCCTGTAGTATAATCCTTTCCAAATTTTGACAGACTCCTAATCCAATTCTAAGGGACCCTCCTTAGCAGTTGGTTTGAAGATTTCACTATTCCACCAGTTAAAACCTATAAAAGAGTTGAGGAAAAATCCAGAAGTCTCCAAGAATAGTGTGCAATAATGGGGACACTCATAAACTGTTTATCTCACCCCAACCAAAAAGTGCTCTAAATTATTTTAGTCATGGTCTAAACCCAGAACAGATTAATCTGTTTTCTCCAGTCATAGACCACCCTCCTTTGATAGGTATCCAGAAGCAGAGGAAACTTTAGTGTTTTTAAAATGGTCAAGCTGATATGACCTGGAAACAATAATGGAAATATTGACAGATGTTATCAAAGAAGTCTTTTATAGGAACTTCAAGTTACAATCATTAAAAACATGATTTCATAGAGTTAATATATTTCAGAGTTGTTATTACCTGGACAAATTATTCTAGTATTAAGCACTGGAAGATTTTCTTTGTTGGATGTCAATATTGGACCAGAAATTGAGCTAGGTTGAGAACAGCTTTGATTAAGACATGTATCTGGGGACCGAGGTGAAACTTTACCTGTTGAAAAAAAAACTCCATTAGAAAAAGAAGTAATAGTACATCCACAAATAGACACACATGCCCATAAATTCAAGATTCAAAGAAAGGGAAATCATGTTTAAGGGAAATCAGAATTTCTCTCTATTCCTTTTTGACTTTTATTAAGACCCAGTATGTGAAAAGGATCCTGAGTTTATCTGATGCTGGGAGGTTTTTGATTTCGGTTTCAGTCACTTTTGAAAGATTTCAAGAAAGAAGGAACCTCTAGGATATAGAATTTATTTGAGAGATAAATATGCTGAAGTTCAGATTGGGGACAGACTTTCCCAAGATTTCAAAGGCAAATAGTAGATTTCAATTTGGACACTGGTTCTGATTCCATACCCATTTTTTTTCATTGAATCATACTATGACAAGGGGTAACTAATAAGAAAAAAAGGTGAAAAAAATATAATTATTTGCATATATATATGGATATGGTCAATAGAAATTCCATGAATAAACAGAATTTATTAAATCTAATGACATTATTTTGAAAAACTGGATTGTCTTGAGTGGATGATTTAGTTTTAGTAAACTTTGCTGGTCTTTATATCTGAGAGAAGTCTAATAATACCTTTTACATAGTAAGTACTTAATAGACATTAATTTTAAATAAAATAACTCAAAAATTAACTGAATAATTTTCTTCTACAGAGCTGTGGAGAAAAAAAAAAGCATTTGACAGAATATTTTGTTTTAAAATCAAATTCAATACACTAAGAGTTATAGCCTTCATATGATATTACTGCAAATCATTGATTTCCTCCACAGTTCTGTCATATTATACTTGAACATCAATATACTATTTATTATTTGAGGTTGTTTTTTTTAAAAGGAATTGTCAAACTATTTAGATTAGACTAATTTAATGGTCAAGGAATGTCTTCAATGGGGCAGCCAGATTCAGTGGGAGACCTGAAGTCAGGAAGATGAGTCTTTCTGAGTTCAAATCTGACATTTCTAGTTGTGTGAGCCTGGATAAGCCACTCAACCCTGTTTGCATTAGTTCTTCTTATGTAAAACGAGCTAGAGAAGAAGGTGGTAAACCACTCTAGTTTCTTTGCCAAGATCCCAAAGAGGATCATGAAGAGTCAGACATGACTGAAACAAAAGAGCAACAATAATAACAAAATGTCTTCAATTACCTAGAAAATACTCTGATGATTAAAAAAATCAACTTCCAAATTGAATTATCTTTCACTTTTCATGATGTGAAGACAGATTGCTAATCTCATAATTCGATTGTATTTTTGTTTTGGGGCAGAACAGGTGCAGAGAAAGAAAGCAAAGGGGCAGCTGCTTTTTAGTTTGACAGATGGGACTCCCGGGGCTAGGCTGCCATAAAAATAACCTTTTGATGTTCATGCTCTGATAAAAACCAACAGTCCTAATAACAAAAACTGATGTTGCATTGATGGTAATTTAATTCATATTTCATGGCTTTTTCTTAAACAGAAAATTCCACTGACAGCTTTTATATATATATTATGCTTCAGACATTTTATACATATGACTTATAACTTAACAAAAATAAAAATGATTTTAGGTCAAGAGGCAATGCATATTTAATAGAGATGCACTACCATACTAGCATCAATTAGCGATTCTTTTGGGGTTAGAATGATTGTCATCCAGAAAATAAACAAGACCGAGAATTCTAATGAAAGATAGATAAGTAAGTAGATGGATACACAGATAAATAGACAGACAGATAGATAGATGATAGAGATATTTAAGTAAATTTCTATATTCACCAAAAACAAATTATTTATAGGGGGAATAAAAACTTCAAACATCCATGCCCTCAATAGGTTCAAATATAAGAAATGTTGGAAAAATTTGCTGGTTATTAGTTCATCAATCAATTAATAAACTTTATATACCTACCATGAACTAGGCACCATGTTAGGTGCTGGATATACACAAAGAGGCAAAACATATCCCTGGCTTCAAGAAGCTCACAATCTAATGAAAAGCAATTTATAAATACATTGATTGTCAGTCCTTTATTCTGAAGAATCTATAACAAAACTAGGTTGAAAAAGAAAAGCAGAATGATTAAAATCCACATAATTTTACTATTAGTCTCTCACCAGATGAATATTCTTTTTCATCCTCATCTTTATCTTCTTTAGAATATTCTTTTTCTCTGCTGTCATCTAGGGGAGCTGACAAAAGGTTCCCTTCTTCATCAGTATGAATATTCTGTTCATCTACAGCTATAAATAATAAAAACAAAATAAATTTAACATTTCTTTATGACAAAAATGATTGTTAAGAATGGGGAAAAAGTGAAAAAAAATGTCTTTCTCTTTTATTCCCAGAAACTTTAAGAGAAAGGAAGCACTGATACAAATAATGGCAGATGATTCAATGATTAAATATAGAATAGGTTTTGAATACTACTACTGCTATTTGACTACTATTCTGCTTCAGGGATAAGTGTTTGTCCTTTTGTTCTTGAAGAGGAACATGACATCAGGAAGGAGATGTCGTGACAAGCATGAGAATTGGATTTGAGTGAGGGGATGCTCAGCTAAGTCACCAGTCTCACTTTCTCCTCCAGAGCAAATCAGGATGACTGGAAATGACTCTGGATGCAAGGCAATCAGGATTAAGTGACTTGTCCAAGGTCACACAGTTGGCTGTCAAGTGTCTGAGACTGGATTTGAACTTCTGTCCCCTAAGATCAATGCTCTATCTACTCTGCCACCTGGTTGCCCTCCAAGATAATGTGACATAGTGGAAAGAAAGAGATAGCCCTGGAAGTAGTAAGCTCTAGGGTCAGGATTAAACCCTTAAAAAAACTATTTGGCAACTTTCTAATTTTTTTCAAACTTTATAAGTTACCTAGATTACTTTCTAAGGTCATGATTTAAAGAACTGGTGCTGTTCTACTTTGACAAAGTTTCCTCATTGAACTTCTTATACCAATTAAATTACAGGTATGATTTTTTTAAATAGGCAGGTTATTAATATAATATTTTTAAAGAAAAACATAATCATTTAACCAAAATTTTATATTCATCTAAAATATTAAATTTATAGAGAAAAATAAAATGTCCATGTCCTATCAAAATACACTAACACAAGAGATAGGAAAAGTTATTCAAAACTCTAAATACAAAAACACTATGTAAATTGAAGACACTATTACAGAAATAAAATAAATTTTTCTAATATATTACTAAAATAGTAAATCTTTAATTAAGAATTCAACAGTTACCAATAAAATCAATTTCAGTTTTAAAAGCATAAAATCATGACTAGTAGATTTTAAGTAGTAAGAAACCAAAACCTCATGAAATTATTGTCCAATTGAGTTTAACATTTTCTTTTTTTTGAGTTTAACATTTTCAAATCAAATGTAATAGACTAAGAATTATAGCCTTCATATGATATTACTGCAAATCACTGATTTCTTCCACAGTTCTGTCATATATTATATATGAAAATCATTGTTTTTTCAAAGGAATTGTCAGACTATTTGGATTAGACTAATTTAATGGTCAAGGAATGTCTTCAATGGGGCAACTAGGTAACTCAGTGAATTCAGTGGGAGGCCTGAAGTCAGGAAGATGAGTCTTCCTGAGTTTAAATCTGACATTTCTAGCTGTGTGTGAGCCTGGATAAACCACTTAACTCTGTTTACCCTATTTCTTCTTCTGTAAAATGAGCTAGAAAAGGAAATGGTAAACCCTTCAGTATCTTTGCCAAGAAAACCCTGTTTTGTAGGTTCTCAGTATAGTACCAATAAGATTCCACTTGCTAATTAAGAAAAGGCATGAACAAATTTTATTTTAGTAGTTACATTTTTCCGTTGATCTCATAAAATCAGGTTTTTGAAAGGTTGCCAATCTGACTTAAAAGATGAAAACTATTTACCTGATTGCATGTGTATAACATAATGGGCATCTTAAGGAGGGGGTAAGGGAGCAGCAGGAGAGAAAATTAGAATTTGGAACAAAAAACTTTTTTAAAATATTAAAAATTTGTTTTAACATGTAATTGGTGAATAAAATAAAATATCTTTTTAAAAATATATGAAAAAACTATGATGCTGCTTGAAAGAAGAAATAGATGCTTCATGACCTTGATTTTACTCATGTGTACCTTTTTCAGCCTGTTCAATGATCTGCCTCACTGCTTTCTTTAAACTGTTGGCTCTTATCATTAACTCCTTTGGCTTGAAAGTTTTCTGTGCAGGAGTCTTTGGGATAACCTCCACGATGTGTCCCTTGCTTTCAGATAAGGACTCTTCACTTGAAAAGTCCACAGGTTCTCCTTCACCACTGGGAGGGCCAGGATGTTTGAATACTGGGACTGTCTGGGCTTCTGAATGTAAAGTCTGCAGTAGTTGGTCAAGTTTCTCATTTAATACTGCACACTGAAAAAATGAGTAAAGAGGATATAAATTAAAAGAGAAATGAGTGGAAGAAAGGAATATCACAAGACAAATAACCTTGAGAGAAAAAGTAACTATGAGAACTATGAGAAAACTATAGAATTCAAATGTGTACCTGTATACGCAGCTTCAATGATTAATTCTGAGTGTGTGTGTGTGTGTGTGTGTGTGTGTGTGTGTGTGTGTGTGTGTGTGTATGTGTTGGGTCAGAATTAATCTTATTTTTTAATATCTTGAGGAATTGGAGATGGATTCCTGTGATTTTATTAGAATTAGGGAACTCCATGTAAGGAAACTTCCTATGTAAATACAGGTCTAATTTGAGTCTTAGAGAGTTCCCCAGGATACTCTTAATTGTTGTATGACCTTGGGAAAGTCATTTACACTCTCTCAGTCTCAATTTCCTCATCTACAAAATGGGATAACAATACTATCTTCCTGACAGGATTATTTTGAGTCTTGACTAAGACAGAGCATATTGAAATCTTTGCAAATTATAATGCTTTTATTATCATTGTTGTTTTTGTTGTTATAAATATTTGCCTATAATTAGTATATGCCAGACATAAGATTTGAACCCAGGAATTCTCAACTCAAAGTCTGACACTGTCCACTGTGCCTCATTGCTTCTCAATATATTGGAAAAGGAAGTTTTAAACCAATGGACTCTAATTACAAGCACAGCAAATAAACTAAATATAATAATTTGTAGAATTTGTAATTTTATAATTATACTTATGGAATATGGCATATCTATGTTTATAAAATAGAAAACCAAGATCCTATAATTTAAATTATTTTTAAATTTCAAGAAACTACCAAAAATTCTTCTATAATTCAAATGTTCTAAACTTTTTTTTTTATGTTTTACAAGGCAATAGAGTTAAGTGGCTTGCCCAAGGCCACACAGCTAGGTAATTATTAATTTTCTGAGGTTGGATTTGAACTCAGGTATTCCTGACTCCAGGGCTGGTGCTCTATCCACTGCGCCACCTAGCCGCCCCCTGTTCTAAACTTTTTAACCAGGTATTCATCCTTACAGATCAATTCCTTAAGAAAAAATAGTACATATCTTTCAAACTCAGCTTTTAAAAATGGGAATATAATTTAGAATACATTCCATAAATTATATTTTAAATAATGTCAATCAACCTAAACACATGGTACCATTTTGACCACCACAAATGGGAAACACTGTTCATGCAAAGCAAATGAACTGTTTGAAGTTCTTTTTGTGAAAGTTTGCATTTATTGTCTACATTGCTGAATAATAATAATTCAATAGAAGAAAGTGTGGAGCAAGACAAAACAAATGGTAGGCATATATTCTGTTGCTATTGTCAGCTTTTTTATGGTCAAGAAACATTTAAGTTGGATCTAAATTTCACCTCTATTATTAATGGTTCTTTCTTGGGATGATACCAGTCTCCTGCTCTCCCTAACATCTATTTTACTGAAACGCTAAGACAAAATGTTATAGCAGCAATTGTAGTGTGTAAAGGTTATGGCAAAAGGAGTAGTCTGCCTTCTTGAAACCTCAACTAAGCAAAAAGAGGGTGCAGGGAGGGGACAGAAAGAAGACTGTAAATCATTTAAAAGGAAGAGAGCATCAGCAGTCATTAACTCAGTATCAAAAGTTTTTTAGTGGAAATAGATAACATGGTGTAGTAGAATTAACACAGGAACTTTGAGTCAAGAGGATCTGCAAGTGTCAAATCCTGCCTTTAATACCTGTTAGGAACATAATTAAGAGCAAATCACTTAACTTACAGTGTCTTCATCTGTAAAGTGGGAACAATAATATCTGTAGTATCTATCTCATAAGGCTATGAGGAACAGGTCAGATCAGGTAAAGAAAATATCAGTCATTCATATTATTGGGAAGCTGAGGGAAATAGTGATGTTAGTAACAGATCTGAGAAAGTTAATTCTTTTTCAAACACTTGGATTACTAAGTAATGCAACTATATCCAAACTGTAAGAGGACAATAAAAGTTTTGGGGATTTATGTTTAACTTCATTAACTTGAGGGAGTTAAGGGTAGAGGTAAATGGAGAAAGAAGTCATTTCAAGTACTGAGAATTGGAAAAGGATATCGAACCATGTGGATTCGGACATGGTGGAAGACATACTAAAAGAAAATCCCATCAGCAAAAATGTATCTGGAAGAAGAAAACTATCCTTTTCCCTCCCTTAAATCCTTACACAGAACCTTTCCAAATGTCAAATCATGTATTTCCCCTTTCTATGATATAAGTTGACTGAAGAATAAGATTAGTTTGGCTTACATAAATTTTCTTTTTAAAAATGTTTAAAGAAAGTACATATTTTACATATTGAAGTAATGAAGGTTAATTTAATAATGTCTAAGAACACTAAATAAATTTTAAAAAATGCTTATATTCAACACCAAATTTCTTTCTCCTGATTCACCTAACATTTTATCAGAGAAATACCATTATGTGTACCATTAAATGTAGTTTACTTTCATCTGGGTTCATAAGGAACACCTAGTGAGAAACTTCTTTGTCCAGATCTAAAGCAGAAAATTTGCTACAACAATAGTCTTAGAGACATATCTGAAGCATGAAAGCCAGAAATCCAAGTCTCAAAGTCACACAACTGATGGGTGTCAGATTTACCCCAAATCTTCCTGTCTGTGAGGCTAGTCCTTCATTCACTATGCAATGCTGCTTCATAATTAGCCATTGATAAATTTCAGATGAGAGACACCATGATGTAGTGGGTAGAGAAGGGGCCTTAGAGTTAGGATGACAAATCTAAATTGGATAACCCACTAAATCTCTTATTGACTCAGGCAGTTTAACTCTAAAAGCTTCAGTATAGATACCTACTTGCATTGGAGGAGAGATTTTCCTCAAAGGGAGTTCCCCACACAAATAAGCCAAAATCTATAAAGAAGAAAAGGAGTGGAGAAACCCCTACTTTAATGATATGAAAGATTTTTCTTACTTTAATGGCCATAGCATCTGCTACATCATTGTTTTCCTCTGTCCTTTCATATGTCTTCCCTACTTTGGCAACGAAGTCCTTTACGGTTTGACATAAAACCCTTTGAGGAAAAAGGAGTGGAGCAGCATCGTTATACACATATCAAATGGAAGAACCACAAAATAAAGTCTAACACATTTCTTTTCTGATAAAAGTCAAAAATTGTTCAAATAATTCAAGCAATTTTATATGAAAAATGTATAAATGCAAGCAGTATTTTAAAACTTTACTGTTAATGTATGTGAGAGAAAAGTTTTAAAACTCACAAATAATTACATGATCTTAAGAAGAGTGTATTCTCAGATCTGTTTAATGGTTAATTTTAATTATGGTTTATAGCATTCAGTTCTCTCAGACATCTGACTGCTTTTAAGACTATTTGCAATGTTGGCAAAGTAATGCTTAATAATAATATTTTATTATTTACTCAGATATAAGGAAGAAGAATATTAGTCTTTTCTAATTGTGAAATCAAAAATTCTCCTCTCCCATGTCTCTTACTACCTTCTCTCTTTTTTTGTCTCAGAATTAAAGAGCATTGGACTTAGAACACCATTTACTTCCTATAGGATTTTGAACAATGATAACTAAAAATGAAGGGATTGGACTAGAGAAAGTCCCTTCTAGTTTTCATTCCAAGAGACTATTCTGACTTTTCAAGGGAGACATCAAATAGGTTAAATCACAGAGCTCAAAGAGAAATTAGTGGTTCATAGGAATTGAAAGCTGGAAGAAATTTTAAAGGTCATCTTATCAAATCCCCTCATTTTATTAAAGAGAATACTGAAGCCCAAATAGGTCAAATGACTTTCCCCAACTGTGATGTCATCTCTACTCCTCACTCACATTAATCCCATTATATCTCCTATTGTCAAATCCTGCCACTTCTTCACTTTCTTCACTACTCCCCTATATGTCCCCTTCCCTTCAACAGAACTGTCACTACCTGGGTAAAGACTTTGATCACCTCATGCCTAGGAGGTGATGCAATAGTCTGGCTGGTTTTCCTTCCTTCAGCCTCTCCCCATTCCAATCCATTCTTTAATTCTGCAAAAGTTATCATCCTAAAGCATACATCTAATCCATGTTGTCCCACTAGTTCTATTGCTTCTGGGATCAAAAAATAAATTCCCATTTGGTGCCTAAAATCCTCCATAATCTGATCCCTTCCTACTTTTACATTCTTCTTTTTTACATTATTTACTCTTCTATACATTTGCATTGGTTATATTGCTTCCTCTTTTTACCTCCACTTATTCCTTCCTCCAAGATTGAGCTCAAATCCCACTTTCTATTGGAACTTCTTTCCTGACCCTCTACTGTTAACCTTCCTCACTAAGATCATCTATAGTGTTTATCTATCTCTCCTCCCCCATATACACACCATATATTTGTATTTGCCTGCAAGTTGTTTCCCCTTCCAGACTTGAAGTCTGGAATGCCTGAGTTCAAGTCTTCTCTTAAGAAACTAAACAGTTGGGGGCAGCTAGGTGGCATAGTGGATAAAGCACCGGCCTTGGAGTCAGGAGTACCTGGGTTCAAATCCGGTCTCAGACACTTAATAATTACCTAGCTGTATGGCCTTGGGCAAGCCACTTAACCCCGTTTGCCTTGCAAAAACCTAAAAAAAAAAAACCTTAACAGGTGCATGATCTGGGGCAACTCATTTTGCCTGGTAACCTCAATTTCAAAATGAGAACAGTGCTTTTGTCTTTCTGAGTTTAGTATCCTATAATGACACCTAGTAAGGATTCAATAAATATTTGCTGACTAATTAACTTTTCTTAAGATCAAACAGGTAATAAGTAGAACAGCGAGGATTCAAGCCCTGATTCTTTGGTCTCCAAATTCAGCTCATTTTCTACTGTACCACACTGCCTCTCCAACTCTCCCTCCAATTCTTTCTCTCTAATTTCTCTATCCATATATATGTCTATGCATATTTGAAGATATGTATGCATGCATGCATATATAATGTCCCAGAAGTCATTAAGCTTTAATAATTTAAAACTACATTAAAACCTTTGAGACAACCATATGTGTGAACCATATTTTTTTTAAATTAGTGGGCTATTGTGATTAAGATGCAAATACATTTTCTTTCAGGCTCTACATCAACTACTGTTACTAATTACTAGGTACTTATACTATTTGTATAGTGTATTAAATTTTGCAAAGAACTGTAAATGAATTATCTCATTTAACTGCTATTATTATTCTTATTTTACATTTGAGGGAATCTAGGCTGTTGGGCAAAATGACTTGCCCCAGTTCATACAACTGTAAGTTTCTCAGAGAAGATTTGAACTCAAGTATTCCAGACTTCAAGTCTGGACTCCATTATTCACTAAATCAATACTGTCAAAGTAAAATAGAAATGCAGTCCAGGCCACTAAATTATATATAAAAACCACTTTGGACCCCATATTGACCTAGAAAACCACAATCTATTTTGTTTGTTAAATATGTTTATATCTGGTTCAAGCTGTAAAAAAAAATCAGCAGGAATGTTGGGAGTCATGTGGGGACTGTGTTTGACATCTCTGCTCTAAGAAATCAAAAAGATGAACTCTTAACAGTTATGGTGGCAGGTGGTTCTACCTACAAGGATTGCAACTGCTCCAGATAGAGGTTTTGCCTCCAGCAAAGAAAATGATGAATTCTTATTATACATCATCTAATGCTTCATCTGAACCCACAACTGGGTTGGCAATAGGGTGAGAAGGTAGGCCAGTCACCTAAAACAGTCAGGTCTTACATCAAATTTTTTAAAGTGCTCATGCATATCATGATTACCCTAGACATTTAGAAGGGACCTGGCATCTCTAAAAGTAGCTACTCACATTATCTCTACCAAAGGGGAATAATCAAGGCTCCTCAGAATGTCCAATAAAAAGCTTGTACATTTACTTTCATAGACTCACTTACATAAGGTCAGATGGATCACAGAACAGATTTCCATTCATACATAACAAATACATACAAATGCCCACAGAGCTTGGATAGGAGTACTTACTTGATATATTTTCATATTCAATCTGTAATTTCATGTGTCCCCAGAAACTTGGGTGTTTGTGTGTGATCTATCCAAAGTCATACAGATAAAAACACTCTCCGTGCTATAATTTGATGTTTAAATCTTCCTTGCCTCTTTTTTTCCTTCATAGTCAAGTTGTCTTGACTATTCCTCCAAAATTTTGATTTTCTATTTTTTTACTCTATGTTCCCACTGCCACCCACAGAAGAGGTATCATTACCTTTCAACTAAATTATAACAACAGTCTATTAACTGTTGTCCTCATTATCAGTGTCTCTTCGTGCCAGTGGTGACCCCTTTCCTTCTTTGAACCTGTATAACACTTTATTCATCCAAAACTTTTTGTTATAACCATTTATATTTCTACATTCTACCTCTTACATTAAGAGAACCATTTGTAATTCATCTTTATAGTCTACTCAGTTTCAAGTATCACACTTTTGCCATTGTAGATGTCAAAAACAGCAGGATGAATTGAAGTTATCTATGCTGTAACGAAAAACCATCTCTATTAGAAGATCTGAGAAGACTCCTTGTCCTAAGGTCTTACTCTAACACTAATTAGCTAGAGCTTAGGCAAGTCAGATGACTTGTGTCTCAGTTTTCCTTTTTTTTTAATTCTCCATAAGGAAGGATTGGACTAAAGCCTAAAATCTCTTAGGTTTCTAATTTGTTTTGATGATATAATTTTAAAATTTGCACAAAAACATATTTTCTTAACCTGCTTAACTTGAGCATTTTATTAAATGTGTGATTTGACTAAAATGCATCCTTTCAATATATATTCCTATGGACTACTTCCTTCTTTCCTCCCTTAAATTCTTTGTTCATAAATTCCTATAATTTTGAGATTCTGCATAGCATCTTGAATTGTGGAAGCTATGCAGGCCAGTTAAAATGTAAACATAGATGGCATAGGAGGAGTAGAAAAACACCTGACAAATGAACAACACAGTAGTAGGGACTAAAATGTGTTCTGAGATAAAAGCCAAAGCTAAAGCCAGGAACAAGTCATGGAAACCTTCTGTAAGACAAAGACTAGAAACAGAGCTGGATAAAAATGTAAGCAATAAAAATAAGAGTAACTTCCAATTGCATAGTATTTGACAGTTGGTAAAGCATCTTTTTTTGACATTAGATCACTTAATAACAACTCTCTAAGGTAGATAGTATAATTTCACATTTTTATAAAGAAATTATAAGGTCAAGTGACTTGGTCAAAAGTATATGCTAGTATCACTGTTACAATAGACTAGTCCAGTAGTTTATTGTAAGCGAATAGCTAAATTAAAGCTATAGGTCATATGGTAATCTTATTTTAGACATCTTTTAACTTTGCTTACTCAACAAACATTTTCATAAAGTCTTTTAACAATAAAGTTAAATAATATGTTGTATTACATAGAAAAATAATCAAAAGATAAGAAGAAAAGAATAAATGCCTTTCATAGTTGAAAAATTATATAGTTCATTTCTCAAAGGAGAGTGACCAATTTAGAGGGAATTCAGTATCTTTTTTTGGGAATGTAAATGATTTTTTAAAAAAATTTTAATAAAGACCTCAAATAAACTTTTTTAAATATTATAATTTAATTAATAGTCCTTACTTCTTAAATTTGAGATTCTTTTCAGAAGGTTTCTTAGAACCCAGGTTTCATTATTAAATTTCTTGATGTGAACTTAAGGGAACACACATTTGAATTAAGCCAAATTCATTGCATTTACTAAATCCAACTTCCTGATGTCCTTGGCAAACTGCCCCCAAATTGATGAATTTTACCTTCTGCGTTTCTTCTCTCCTTCTTTACTTATTCCTTTCTTACTCTTTGTAAGATTGCTATTGCCCACAAATAATGTGATTTAGATTTAGATTTTTGGTTTTCATAGTTTTTCTTTTTAAAATATTTCACTCACACTGTCATCACCCTAGTTCAGGCCTCCTGAACTCTTCCCACCAGGTATTTCTCCCTCCCCTCTTAGTTGACAAATTGATGTTCCAAAAGTACAAATTTGATGTCACACTACTGAAAAAAGCTTCTGTGGTTCCTTTTAACCACTAATAGAAAATGCAAACTTCTATGATTGACTTTTAAAGTCCTTCACAATTTGTCTTTCACCTACCTTTCCAGATATTATGCTATACACCTATCTTCCAATCCCCCCACAATCCACATTCAAGAAAAATCTGACCACTTACTGATCCCCATACATTTTATTTCATTTGCCATCTTTTTTGCATGGACTATAGCCCACAATTGGAATGAATTCCATCCTCATTTCTGCAACCTTGTGGAAGGAGCTTGGTTGGCATTGGGAAGTCCCCAGCCCCCCAATGTAGAATGCACAAGCTCTCTTTTTGAAGTCCTTCTTTGGAGTCTTTCCCTTTGCCTCATCCTTCTATAACCTTTAAGCCCTATTCTTGACTAACTTGGAAGCTGTAAATATAAAAGAATATTGCTCAGCTTTCCCTGTCTGTGAGAAATTTAACAAGCTGACAAGTTGCTCTGGGCAGCTGAGCCTTTTACTGCTTAAAGCATGCTAAATAAGATTTGTATCTGATGCTCGCCTGGTTTCTTTTGGTCTAGTACTTGTAGATGTGGGAAGTAATAACTTTTAAACTTCAAAGAAACTGATGCATATCATTTTAAAGTGCATTTTGTTAGAACCACTTTTATTTGGAATTTACAATCCATGAGTACTTATTGTATTTCTGCCTTGAACCTTGCTAAGTATGACCTACCTATTTTAATCTTGGTCTATAACACATCTCCTGTACATGATCAATCCTGATTTTCTTCTCCCACCATTTCCCATTTTCCCATGCTCCTCCCCACCAAATACCTAGGATCTTCTTTGTATCTAGTTTATATTTATTTGTCTGAGTACAGTTAATACAATAGAATGCAAGCTCCTTGAGAGTATGGATCATTTTGTTTTTACATTGTATCCCCACTGCCTGTAAATTGCTTGGAATGGAGTAGCACTGAATAAAATGAATGAATCAATGTTTTAAATCACATTTATCTACACACACCTTATTCATTATACATAAACTCCCCAACTCACTTAGCAGATGATATGACCACCGAGTGTTGATCAGAATTGAGGATTTTTGCAAGATGAGTCGCGACTGAGTCCTCGTAAGATGACATCTGAAATAAAAGGAAAAAACACTTGTTTGGATGGTATCTGATACAACATAGTGATTATATTTGCAAAAACAGAAGTGTTTCATAACACATGGAAGGCAGTTGCATTCACATATGCAAGTATGGCTCTATCCATACAGATGAAGAGCTTTCTTTCTTTCTTATGAATTACTTTTTAATTATTTTCTGCAGATCTTCAGAACATCAAAGGAATTGCTACAACCTTTAAAAAAAATCTTAATGAAATGGAATATTAAGTTTTTTGAGAGTGGGAATTGTTCCATTATTGTCTTTCTACCTAGCAAGTCTTGCAAGAAGTAGTAAGTGGTTACAAAATGCTTGATTGATAGGATAACATATGAATTTTTTTCAAACAATAATGAATAAATCAAATTTCAAAGTGAAATATGCATTCTATCAGCTACCCTCCCCCCACCACAACTCTCCAGTGTCATATTCTATATCATAAATCATAGCCTTTCCTCCTCTTGTACATTTACTCCTTCTAGGTTCACTGCCTGGGATTGTTGATTGGTATTATTTGTCTTTCATTCTCAAAAAGGACCAATGATATCTAGATGGTAATGTTTTGAATTGCTAGTGAACTGCATTTAAGTGAAATAGGGCTGCGCAAAGCTATCCCAATGACTTTCGAGGAAGTTCCAATATTTCCTTCTCAATTTAGCTAAAGATGAAGCTGTTTTAAGAAATTTTTAAATTTAGCTTTATAGAACTTATTCTTTTGTTTTGCATAGTTTTTGTACAATCTATATTCAGCTATTACAGTTTCCTGTATGGCTTAATACTGTAAATAAACAATAAATTTCTCAAAGAAAAGTCTGTTTTCTACTTCTTTTGTAGTTTTTCAGCATTTAACCATTATTCTTTAGAGTACTCACTAGTATTTTCATATACTGTATGTGCTAACCAATTAATTATTATATTCAATAATAAAATATTAAGATGCATCTGTCATCTCATCAATCTGAATGTTCTCAGCAAAGAAGATTGCAATCTGATTTCCCATAATCTCACCACAGGGCATCTACCCAACATTCTAATGATCTTTCCTGTTTTCTCTTGTCATCTCAAAGTTATCAGT
Organism: Macrotis lagotis; assembly: GCF_037893015.1. NCBI lineage: Eukaryota > Metazoa > Chordata > Mammalia > Peramelemorphia > Peramelidae > Macrotis > Macrotis lagotis. Next base: position 95,081,682 of record NC_133663.1, read on the forward strand.
GAATTATCAACTTGTCAGACTTCATGGTCACCAAATGACTAATCCATCTTTTTCCACTTTTTTCTTTGAGAATATGTCTTACTACTGTTTTAGGAAATTCTTCATTGAATATGTATGGCAACTTGCTCATACCTAACACCATTCCTATGTTATTTTTTATATGTTATCCATTATAAATTCTTTTGAGATTATTTTTTTCTGTTTCACAGTCAAATAACAACACTGATAGAATAAGATATTCAAAAGAGAGTCCTTTATTTCTAAAAGAAACTTAAGTATCCTTAAGAGTTTGGCAATTTTCTATAGGCAATCCAGACCATTCTCTTCTTCTTGTTTATTTCTGAGACAACTCATTTTCCATTTACCCTGTCTGTCCCACATAAGCAAACTGATGAATAAGCTCAATACATGATATATCCAAATGCACATCATAATCTGGGCAATCTATCAAGTTAATTCACTCAGCTTTTTCTGTGCAGATAAACTAAATCCTTTTGAGTGGTTGTAAGTCTTCTACAAGACTCTGTATTATATCATGGCTTTATAAAGCCAACACAATGTCATCCTTGAACATAAATATCTACAGAACCTTACCATCCACAGGGACTGTCTCTTCACTTTGAACCCTATTCTGAACCTCCTTCATCACCATGGTCAATACTTTTAGCAAGCATGCATCTCCATAATTTATGTCTCACCTGTTATTTATAAAAAGGTCACTGAATACTAGCACATAACTACAGGTACACAAAATGCTCTCATATTTTCAAGGAAATCTGGGACAATTTTGATATATGGATGAGAAATATTTAACAGCTTTTCAAATAGTGTTTTACTCAACTGAATCAAATACTTTGTTGTTGGATTTTTTTTTAATGAACTGTTAAATAAATGACAGCAGGGATGTGAATTTGTCCAGTCACTTTGGGAAAGCATTTTGGAATTATGCCAAAGAAGAAATCAAAGAAAGAGAGTGGATTAGAATGTTTATAGCAACTCTTTATGGGGTAGTCAAAAATTGGAAACTCACTGGGAGTCCTTTTACTGGGAAATGACTGATGAGCATTTCTTTGGCAATTTCCAAAATTCTTTTCAAAATGACTGGACTAATTCACAGTTCTAATGTCATTTCCTCAACAGTTCTAAAAGACACATTGTTTTAAAAAAAAAACTATTTAATTCAGTTGAGTAAAAGGGTTTCAAAAGGTCTTTTTTAAAAAATGTAATCAGGGGTAAATAAAAAACATTAACAAAATATTATTTTTTTTAAAAGTCTCCTAGTCATAAATCAAAATCATCTCAGATTCCATAATAGGATAAGAAGGGAAACAAAAAGGGAAAGGACCCCTATGAACAAAAATGTGTGTAGCAGATAATAATAATACTGCAGCTAGATGATACAATAGTTAAAGTACTGGATTTGGAATCAGGAAGACTTGAGTTCAAATATGACCTTAAATATTTATGAGCTATATATAAAAGTGTGTATCTGGGGAGCTTCTATTTGCCTGTTTTCCCATCTGGAAAATAGGGGTAATAATATTATCTACTTCCCAAGATTTCTGTAAGGATCAAATAAGTTAACAATTGCTAATGTTTAGCAGAATGCTTGGCTCATAGTAAGAGCTATATAAATGTTAGCTATTATCATTAAAAACATAGCAATTCTTTGTTAACAAAGTTGATTCCTGGAGAAGCTAGGTGGCACAGTGGATAGAGGACTGGCCCTGGAGTCAGGTATACCTGAGTTCAAATCCAGCCTCAGACACTTAATAATTACCTAGCTGTGTGGCCTTGGGCAAGCCACTTAACCCTATTTGTCTTGCAAAAACCTAAAAAATAAAAGTGGATTCCCAATCAACTAGGGACAGACTGAACAAAATCCACCTCACAAATGTAATGAAATCTTATTATACAATAAAAAAAAAATGAGAAAAGCTTTGGATTCAGAGAAATCCAGGACTCATGTGAATTGATTCAGGGAATTGGGCAGAAGCAAAGCAATCTGAACATCAATAACAATGCTGCAAAAAAAATCCCCACAATTTTTGAAGACTTCAGAACTCTGATTACTGCACTGACCCATCCTACCTCCTGTGCACTGGAAATGAATCCTGCTTCATATTTTTGGCAGAGAAGATGGAAAAGGAAATAAAAATTTCAAAAAGCTAAGTGTGAGAATTTGTTTTACTGATTTTAATAATCATAAAGGAGGACTTGGGTCAGGCAGAGTTGGGCAGTAGTAATACTAAAAAAAAGGAAGGAAAGAAAGAAAAGAACATCGATGAATAATTTTTAAAAAACATAAGAGAACAGAAAGAAGTTCAGATGGGGCCACAGAAAAACAGTTTTGGAATACTACATAAAACCCAAGTTGAAAATAGTGGAGTCATGATTTCATATTCAGTATCTTTTTAAGTTCTTTTTATATAGGGTAATGTTGATGTTTGTCAAGTTCATAATAATAATAATAATAATAATAATAATAATAATAATAATGAAACAATGCAGTGATTTATTTCTTAGCTCCCTTGAAAACAAAAAGGTCAGGTCCAATTCATTAAACATTTGTAACAACCATCTGCTGAAACAATCTCCTGCTACATAAAAGTTAACTGATTTTTTTTCCTCTACAATTTCCCAGATTTAGACATCAAAGAAAGATGGAAATGCAAAGTAATAATAGTTACAAGATCTCTACTATAAATGAAGCAGCTGTCAGAATGCATGCTTAGGAAAGTCTTTGAAGGGAAGGGGACGAGATTCAATAGTTGAGTTTTCTCTACATTTATCTATAGGTCTCCTGTATTTTGCCATCTCTGTGTATGTCTTTCCATCTCTGTCTCTCTCTTTGTATTTTTCTCTGTTTCTTTGCTTCTCCCTCTTTGTCTCTCTGTCTCTTCTCCATCTCCTTTTCTGTCTTTCTTTGGCTTTGTCTCCCTCACATTTTCTCTGTCACTCTCTTTTCAGAGTGGAGTTAGAGAGGAACTTCTGAGATGGGTGACCTCAAGTCATTTTACCAAGGTCAAGAACCCCATAATGACCTGGTTATTGGAATACCTTCTACAAGACCAGCAATATGTATTGCTGATGATCACACTGGCAATTCATAGGGATAATATTGACTAAAGGATAATGGATTGAGTTTTCTCCCTGTCCTCCTTGATTTCTGAATCTGAGAGTGCTTGATAATATCACCTATATAAATAGAATAAAGAAAAAGATCCTTTATAGATTCCCAAGGAACAACAGGAAGCTGAGGCTTCTGAAGCCACTGATGAATTTAAAGTTGTTCAGACTTATTTTCAATTTTCTTTTAGTGAATTTCAATAAGGCAAAATAGCCAAGTAAGTAATTTCTTTGGACTATGCCAAGAAGGGAAAGAGGATACCAAGAAGAAACTGAAATGCAAATGAGGACTGGAACCATTTCATATGTTATAATTTGGAGAGAATTCATTAATATCCCTAGATATGAATGCAAACTAGCATCTCAGGAAATGTATAGAATTGGAGGAGTAAGCAGTGCACCCTGGAAGGGTGTTCACAATGAACTGATCTAATTCAATCTTCGCCATCTGGTGGATTGTATAGATATCGCACCCACCCTGCAGGTACTGCTCCAAGCTATACCCTTCAGGAGAAACATATGTGGTTCACAAGAATCACACAAATGAAATGTTTCACATTTTTATATATGCTATACATGAGATAAGAAATTAGAAGATCTGTGGCAAAGAAGATAAACTATTTTAAATGTTTAAGCTTAACCTGCATTATTAACATTTCTCCATCACCTTTCTTAAGTCTAGACAATAAACAAAACTATAAATCAAGCACTGATGTGTAATGTTTGCTAATTTCCAAAATGCAAATGCTTACATTGAAAATTTAACAATTCCTGTATAGATTGATTCCTTCCCATATACCTCTGCTTATATCCTAATGCTGAAGTTGGGGATGGGGAGTTGCTGAGTGAAAGAGACAAATCATTCTTTTACCATCTTAAATAATTTCTTAAACCAATGGCTATCACTAAACATTTCTAAAATTAGAAGATTAAAAACTAAAAGAAAATAAAAAAGATCAAGACCTTACTAAGCCAGATAAATAGATATGAAGAAAATAGATACCATGAATTTATTTTCTCATACAATAGATCTTACAAAAGTATGTCAAGTTCTGATATCCTACTAAAGAGGTGGTGTAGAATTTAAGAATAACATGGGGATATTTAAGGATGATTAGACTGTAAAATAAGGCCCACAGAAAACAATTTAAAAGCACCAGAGTTACTTAATGGAGAAGAGGTTGATGGGGTGTTTTTTCCAAGTAAATAAAAGTTTCTTACAGGGTACGGTAACCAGCTGTCTATCGAGGCCATTAGCAATAAGCCAAATTAGAAGACTTCAGAGATTTAGGTTAATGATAAGGCATTGCTTTCTGGCATTGGTTGTTATTAAATAATAGAATTAGTTTCTGAGGGAGGTTTTTGAATTATCTTCTCTAAAAGGGCTTTTAAAAACAGATGGTTTATGTGTGGTGCTGTCTGGAAGCCTGAAGTTAAGAAAGCCCTCAGAATCCTGTTAAGCCCTGTTTTCCTCCAGTACTAGCAAGATGCTGAAGTTACTATGTTAATTAGAAAGAGATATCAAGTTTTGTATTCTTTCCAAGGAAAACTGAACAGGCAATGGTTTCACAATCATGCCTAAGGGGATCTGAAATGAATACTGTATGAGAGAACTGCACATTTGGGGTAATGAGATTTATCCGGGGGAAGGGAGGTTGAGATTTTTTGGTGCAATTTATTTCTTCAAAACAAGAATAGTGCCATCAAAAAAGTACATTTATGCTGTTTGATAGTACCTTGGGCCTTTCTCAGGGTGGTGTAGAACTTTAGTATTACCCAACAGGTCTACACATGCTATTCATTTACAAAGGAAAAAAATGATATGAAAGAGCAATGAAATGATAGAAATTTCATTTTGAAAAATCCTTGTATACTAAAAACAGATTTTCCTCTAATTAGTAGAGTACTGGATGTGACTTGGCAGAAATAAGTGTAGTGCTACTGTTGTTTAATCTGTTAGATATTTTTTATTTTCCAAATGTAGCAAAGATTTTCTGATGGAAAACTGGTTATTATTCTATTCCAAAATTCTATTTAAAATATTTATCATTAGTAAGGTACCATCTGTTCTTTCAATTTTACATTCTTTAGGATCAACAAAATTGTCACATTATTCTTAATGGTACAAAGATTCCAGAAGTCAAATAGGCAGACCTCTCCCAAAGAAGAAAAAATAGGTAGCCACAGACATAATACTCTTAATTCTTTTTATTACAAAGCTATAAAAATAGGTTCTATACTTTGCATTATAAGGACAAAATATGATCCCTGAGAAAGGAATGGAAAACGTTCTTTTCTATCTTCTCCCTGCCTACTTTTCCCTTACTAACAAGAGGAGCAGGACTATGGTGGGAGACAGAGGCACTTGAATATGTTTTCAGGCCCATTAAGATTGTTAGTTTTGCTAATATGCTTTTTTCACCCTATGCTTTCTCACAAGGGATGACTCACTGAGCAAAGTGAAAAGGACGGATCAGATTTGGAGAAAAAGGCAATTTAAAAACAAAAGATTTCAAAAAATTAATTTTTAAAGCAAATTCTGCTTTAAATCCTTCAGTACTTATATTTAATAAATATATTTGAGCATTTGAGAGTTTCTTCTGATACTCAACAGTTTTTTTAATTGCACTGACATTAACCTAAAGATATTAAAATCTTAGTCAATATAAAAAATCATATTTATATTTGCAAAAAAAAGATGAATATCGTGATGTTTAAGTTTAATCATATAAAATTGAAATTCTATACAGTGGCTCTTACAGCAAAGAAAAAATACCCAATTCTGCACTTAAGTATGACAAATAATTAGTAATTTATTCCAAAATTAATTATTCCCCAAACCTTGACACATATTTAATTTGGAAAGGTTTATCCTAGGTATCTGAGGAATAAAAGCCTATTAACACAGCAGGTGAGCAAGCAATTTTATTCCCAAGCTATATGCCATATTTACAACAATAATTTCCCCAAGCACATGTTTTTCCTCCCCAATTTTGAGATGGTAAACAAATGATTTTTCCCCTCTACCTTATTTTATCCTGTGAATTTATAATGTCAAACTGTCTTCATTTAAAGTCAATGATCTCAAACCCCTAATGTGAACCTGGAACTTACCTCAAATTGTTCCCTCTAAGGATTGCTCATTTAGACACTTAAATTCTATTTGCTCAGAAGAAAAAAAGGGAATGTGCTTCATCATATTCTTAGTCCTTTAATAGTAGGAAAAGAAGACTAAAAATAAGAATATCAGAGTCTCTAATGCTGATGACAGTCATAGCAAGCATTATATTGAGAGAAATAAACCAGGTTCCTGACCCAAGTAGCTACCAAAAGCAGAGCTACTGCCTAGATTAGGATATACCAGCTCTAACTAATAGTTTGGGAATCACCCTTTCAACTTTCATACCTAAGAATGCCCATCTGATGATATACACAGGGAAAAACAATAGTCAGATATGCTAATACATAAACTTTCTAATAATAGATTTTGGTAAGAAAGATGAATTTATTATAAAAGAAACATAGTTTGAACTAGAATGCATGCAAGTGACATTGTAGACTAGTGGGAGAAATACTAGCGGATTTTATTTAAATCGTGTGAAATCTGCCCTTAAAAACTAGAAATATTCATTTTAGAATTCACTTTGCTTTTATGAAATACCAACATAGGTACTATCTACAGAGTTCATTTTAGCCCTTGGTTGTATATACTATTTTGCATGATTGCTGGGAAATTGTAGGCAGTAAGACATAGCATTGAGTGTGATTAATTTTTTAATTAAGAGCCTTGGGTTTATAGTCTCACTTGTGTAACCTTGGGTTCAGTCACTTCAATTTTCTAAACTTTAATTTCTTTATAAAACACAGATCTAGGATCTTAAAATAAAAATTCCTTGTTTTATCTTAAAGGACTCTTTTGAGTAAAGGACTTTTTTAATCATAAATTTATGTTTTATAAATTCTTTGCAGAAAAAAATGAGTAATTAAAAACTGAAGTCTAGTTTTTTTTTTTCATATCTATTTTGTTTGACATAATTAACCAGTCCATAAACTTCTACAGGACAGAAGTCTTATGCTTCTTTTGACTACCTTTCAGGAGTCAATTTACTACATGTAAAGTTGGTGACTGATACATTTCAAATGAATAAAAACAATGCTTTGAGCTGCTTCCTTACTGTCGGATCAAACAGTCTATAAGTTATAAATGTATTTTTCCTTAGGTGTAAGACATGAAAAGTAATCAATGAAACCATACCACATTCCCAAGGAAAATTCTTATTTGAAATTCAATTGATAATTCTTACACATTTTATATCTCCTATTATTTATTGATTTTATTTATAATTTCAAAATGCTCAGTAACTAGATAAATATTATTAAGTACTTGTAGAGTTAAGCCTTACATGAGATTCCTCATTTTCCTCCTCTGGAGTGATGGGAAGGATAGAAGGCTTTGTTGGCAATTTGAGTTCATATGTCATTATACTCCACCTGAAGAAAAAGAAAGCAGAATTCTAAAAATCACTTCAAAATCTCAAAACTATTTATCTTCTCATAAACATAAATACATTTGACAATGATAATTAAGTTGTTCTAAGATTGTAAAGTAATAACAATTTCATGTCTGGAGATGTGAAATTCTGAGAGTTTTGTAACTTGACAGATACAAGAATTTATTAAAACTACCTCCTAACATTGTTCTTTTTCCAGATTAAGTATATTTATGCCATCTGCATTATATCAATTACCTTCCAAATAATTATTCCTCTTACTAAACTGTCTTGCTCTTAAGAGGAAAATTAACCCTATTCTAATTAAAGAAAAATATGGGGGGGGGGCTTAAACAGAAATTGTAATGAAAAATTTAAGTAAAATAAAGATTTTTTCAGTCATCTTTTGTTGCTGAAACCTATTGTGTTTGAAGGCAAATATTTAAAACTTGGGCTATCATGAAAATAGAAGAACACAGAATAAACCAAGTTCTTATTAAAAAAAACTTCAAAACTTAAAATATATAACTGTAGTGATATAATAATATATCAAATAAATATCTTACCAATCTATGAAGAGTAATAAGCAATTCTACAAAACACACTTATTAGAAAAGGCTTACTGTAACTGAATCTAGAAACAGAGATATAGAGATATAGATAAGAATAAATCCTAAATTCCATATGTCAAGTAAGTGAATAAACTAATATATCTCTATTCACACTTAAAAGAGGTAAGCTCTGGTATGATTATTTTTTTCCTAGTACAAGAGATTTGGGTATTTGCTTTCCCACTGAAGATTACAATTCCTTTTTCTTAATGAGATGTTGTGGCTAAAAAAAAATATTTGCCTAGTGGTCACCCACTTATCAGCATCCTGAATTTCTCTAGACTAGACTTTGAATGGCAAACAATCCATCAGATGTTCAAAAACTTGGCTAGTATCAAAAACTTTCTCCTTCCCACCTCTTCTTCAAGATCTTAAATAGACTATGACTTGGTGAGGTTACCCACTACCTACTCAGATCACAAAGGTGCTCTCCAGAGAGATGTGAAGTGTACCAGATGTAATAGGAATAGGTACTTGGCTAAAAATTCATTAAATATATTCGCCATTTTATCCCCAAGCCCAACAGACATCCATAGCCAATCCTTTCACCCACCACCTCCTTGGATCATCATTTTTCAGAATGGAAGCAACAAGATATAACTGCAATCAAATTAACAACATTAAAGACTCCAATAAACCAGTCAAAAGGGAAAATATTTTACAACATGTCTTTACCCTGGTAAAAATGGCAGAGAATAGGAAGAAAGGAAGATAAAAGAGTATGAATATATACCATAAGCAAGTGTCACTAACAATATGCTCATAAGACTGAATGACAGCAAAGTCATAACATATCAAAGAAGATTTAACACAGCTTGAATATAATGGAAAGCATGCTGCAGAAAGGGTTTGAATTTACTAAAATTTCAATGTAAAAGAAAATTTAAAGGTCCCTGTGTGCAGTTTTTTTTATAAAACAACACAATTACAATATGAAAAAGGAGGGAAAAAAAGAGAGATAGTAGGGGATGGAACTGCTAAAGTTTTAGGTTACTAGAGGAAAGGAAACCTCAACAAATGCCTTAAATTTAGCTAGTGAGGGAAGCTGCTGAATGACTTGAGATTGAATTAACTGCAATGAAAAATATCTGTCTTCTTCCCTCTTCCTGTGCTCCAGTCTCAGAAGATTGGATGGTACTTTTAGTCAGGAAAATCTATTCCATGTATGCTTTTGGGTTGTATTGTCTCTTAACTTCTATGAAATATTGTCCCATAAAAAATTCTCTCTCTCTCTCTCTCTCTCTCTCTCTCTCTCTCTCTCTCTCTCTCTCATCTCATTTTAACCCCTAATCGCTCCTTCTTATCATCTCCTCAAGTGATTGTGTGGAAACGTACAATTTTCTACAATGGTTCAGTGACTCCTTATTGGGTTTTTTTTTTTTAGGTTTTTGCAAGGCAATGGGGTTAAGTGGCTTGCCCAAGGCCCACAGCTAGGTAATTATTAAGTGTCTCAGGCTGGATTTGAACTCAGATAATCCTGACTCTAAGGCCAGTACTCTATCCACTGCACCACCTAGCTGCCCCCTTATTGGTCTTTTAAACAAAATTATCAAACTCCTTAGCCTAGCATATAAAAATCCTCTATCATCTGATGCCAATACACTGCTTCTTGCCTTACTTCATAGTATTTAATGTAAGAAATTCTATGGAACAGCATCACTTACTATTCTCTGATTCATCTCTGTGCCAATCTTCACAAATTTATAGAAGTTGTGTTATGCCCAAAATGGATTTTCTCTTCATTCCTACTTGATGACATAATTTTCTACCTTCAAGATCTAACTTAGAGTGCTACTTTATACTTTCTTCAGTTCTTCCCCTGTCCTAGGCTCTCATAATACTCAAGTTATTCTAAAGCAAAAGGTCTGATTCTTTACTATGTCTCATCATATTTCACCTGGTTTACTGTATTTTCATTTGTGTGTGATATCAGGTAAGTCACTAAATTTCTCTATATTAGTTTCCTTATTGATAAAATGAGAATAATAGTATTTGCACAATTCCCTTTACAGGGTCATTGTAAGGAAAGGGCTTTGAAATCCTTAAAGTAGACTTTTGAGTTATAAGCAAATGAGATAAATTGGAAAAGCTGAAAGATCCACATAATTATAAGAAATTTTATTTCACTAATTTGTGCACATATCATATCCACTCTCTAGATTTTAATTTCTTGAGGACTGTAACCCTTAATTTTGTAATTTCAGGAAGGTAATTTATCAGATTAGCATGGTATAATGAAAAAGACTTGAAGTTAGGAAGACCTTATTTCAAATTCCAACTCAGGTAGCCAAATCAAATTTTTATGCCTCAATTACCTCATTTTAAAAAAAATGAAAGGGTTATACTCATTGGCCTCTAAGGTTGTTTTCAGCTTTAAACCTATGTATTCATGCAACCCACAATCATAAGAACCCTGATTTATAGGGCAATTTAAGTATAAGGCTGCAACCCTAGTTTAGTAAAGTCAAAGATTAACATAGATTTTCTTCAATTAAAGCAATGAGTTCAACAGATAACTTTTATCATTTGATTTCTTTTATTTTCTTCATTTAAAACAAAAACAAAAACTTGGAAAGATATGTTTTGAAAATGCCCTTCTCAACCTTATACCAAGAAGCATTCCTCTTTACCTGTCAAGCATTTTTGTACTGGCTCGTTCCAACTTCTCCAATATTTGTGGTAGCTGGGCATCATCATCACATGAGCCACCCCAGCCAAGAACTCGAGCAAGGTCATTTCCAGTACCTAAGGGTAAGACTCCCAACTGACACTGAAAGAAAACACATTTGGAAGACTTTCAATTTAAAGACCCGAGGAATAGAAAACATTCCGTTTTTCTAGATGCTGTTTGTTTAACTGCTTAACACAGTAAAAGAAAATTGATAAGAATTGGCAAAAGACAGGCACACATACTTGCCTGTTTGTGCAAGCTGAGTTTATCAATTTCCGACAAAACCCAACCAACGCTTCCATCTCCTCCACACACAAGAATCCGGAAGTTGTCAAACTTCTGAAATAATCTTAAACTAAAGGGGGAAATTGTTTCATTTTAGTAAGTAAAATAGGTCGGTAAAAAGTCTAACATTTTTCCTAGGAATACTATTTTTCATTAGTAGAAACAAAATTATTTCAGATTAATTGCAGATAATTTTCTGGATAAGCAAATGAATAGTTCTATTGCCATTTTATGCATCTTATGCTTATCTTAGAAGATAACAAAGAAGGAGAAAATATAAATAAAAATTAAATGACAGATGAAATTAGGAGAGAGAAAGAAAAATGAGTGATCATATTTAGGAAAAGTATACTAGTATAAAATGTAAAGAGAAAGGATAGGAATATCATTTTTATATTTCAGAAATGAAATAGTATTTTGATTATTAAAATATATTTTAAACCACAAGTTTTTAACCTAGAGATTAGTTATATTTTTTTAAAATATCATGATAACTGATATTCATTATAATTATTTTCCTTGTAATCCTATATATATCATTAATATATACATAATTTACATATATTTATAAACATTTTTCTGAGAAATAGTTCATAGGTTTCAGCAGACTGACAAAGGGGTCCATGCCAACAAAAAGATTAAGAACCCCTGGTTTAAATGTTTTTGTCAGCCTTTATGGGATCAAATACCACCCAAGGCAATTTATTGCTGGCATTAGTTTATTATTTTTCTATCATATACATTGTTTCTTTTTCTCTTTTTTTACCTTTTTTAAAAAATATATTCTTCTCTTACTCTCATTATTCCACTTTTCCATTCCTAGTATATTTAACCCTACAGATAGATGATTTGCTAGTTGTTAAACTAGCAAACTTTTCTAGGGAAATCGCTAATGGAGAGTCAAGAGTTTGTATAATAGGCAATGGGGAATTAGACAAAGCTTTTGAATTGAGGACTGAGGTCATCAAAGTAGCACAGGTCATCAAAAATTGTGTAAAGAATTATTTAGAATAGGACAGGAAGCAATAAGACCAGTTGGAGAAGTCTAATAAGAGTCTCAAGTACAATGGGTTCAGGGCTTTAAGTTAATTAGTAGAATCCATGATCACTATTAAGCAAAGCTGGAAGTACCTAGAGTGTACTGATTCATATTTCAAATAACATTACTTATTTTCTGAGTTTTCTATATTTTCTTCTAATGAAGACACTATGTATGTGCATGTACATATGATAGCTTGACATTTTAAGTAATAAAACAGATTAAGTTCATAATCAGAAAAAAGATGGTTGACAGAAGAATTATTTTGACCATCTCAGAGAAATGAAATAAATATACAACTACAATACATGGGTGATAATAAATCAAGTATTGTTACTATTGGTATAATAGCAGACATTTTAAGGTAATTTATGCTGAAATTAGGGTATAGGAACACCAAAATTAAATGATAAAGATTAACAAAATAAGTAGTCAGCCCAAAATGTACAGAATACTAAATTTTATTACACTGAAAAAATGTGATTACTGAATATTACTAAATAATCTATTACTCAGGTATTCCAAGCTGCTGTAGTAAGACAATATTTTCCAAAGATAGCACATGATTCTGAATGGCTTATGGGTACACTTAAAAAATAAGTTTACTTTAAAATTATGCTTGTCCTTGCCTCTATGGAATAATAAGTTCAGATTAATTTGGAAATAATAAAAGTCACCTTGTTTTGGAGATATACTCAATAACAATAAGAAAACACATTCAGTTCTAAAAGAGTTATGAAAATTATGTGATATCATTAGACCTTGCTAAAGTATTGACACTTTTATTGAGAAATAAGAAAATATTACTTTCAAAATTGGGGATTTAAAAAAACCACAAAGAAATCAAAATACATTTGAATGAAATTTAATTATTGACTCCATAAATATCTCATGAGATTTAATGATTATGTCTTGAAATTCTTTATCTTCCTTTTCTCTATCTTCCTTTTAAGGGAGGAATATTAGCCAATAAATTGATATTTAGTGACTAACAACTATCATATTTATATTGTTTTTAAAAGTAAAGTCTAAGCCAGAAAAATTCTATAAAATTACTAAATGAATTGAATAGTGATAAGGACTGACCTGTGCTTTCATTATTAGAAAGAATTACCAGATGGGAATTTCCTTTAGTGATACTGGTAGGAGCCTTCTTTGAAACTACATATCTTAAGGGTATTGCCTAGAGAATTTACAAATTAAGTGATTTGCTCTGTGTCAAATTGTCAGTGTGTGTCACTGGCAGAACTGCATCTAGGTTTTCCTGACTTTGAGACTCACTCTTTTACCCACTATACTATGCTGCTTCTCAAAGTGAGAAAAAAAGATAATAAAATATTTTTGAAAAAGCTTTGAAAAGTGATTAAACAATTTATAAAGATACAAACATATGATATATATTGAACCACACACATATGTGTATACACATATGTATGAAATACTTCTAATTCCCAAGCATTTCTATCTTTTGCAAGGATTAGCAATGAGCAGTAATAAGTATTGAAAAAGTATATAATAATATGCAGGTGATTCCTAATTAAAAGCTTTCATATACTAAAGAAATTTATTTAGAGAAAAGAAATAAAAGATGCTATTCTAAGAGGTATAGCAGGTCTAGAGGAAAAAAATATGTTCTTCCTTTTGGAAAAAAACAAAAACAGGAGTTTGCAGACTTCAGATCAGTATGTCTTTTAACTGCTGCAAAATTCTCAAAAATAATAGTTGAAATGGTTGAAAAAGGAAAAGGAGGGGGCGGCTAGGTGGCGCAGGGGATAGAGCACAGGCCCTGGAGTCAGGAGCCTCTGGCCTCAGACACTTAATAATTACCTAGCTGTGTGGTCTTGGGCAAGCCACTTTAACCCCATTGCCTTGCAAAAAAAGAAAGAAAAGGAAAGGAAAAGGACATGAACATTATGACTGCACAGAAATAAGATCATTCCAGGATCATCTGATGCCATTTTCTGATGAGAGTTTGTTACAATAGAAAGAGGATTTCCTGTTTGGTAGATCAGGGACACATAGTTATAGTTTGCCTAGATTTTAGCAAAGAATTTCACAAGTCCTCTTGTGCTAATCTTGTAGAAAAAGTGGAAGACCACAGGCTAGGCAGCAGTATAATGAATTAATAGAATGGTTATCACTAATGATTTAGTGAAGGCAAGACTGAGAATGGGTGTAAACAGGAAATAAGCAAATTTAGGCATGATATAAAGAAAAACTTCCTAACAATTATAGTTATCCAAGAGTAGAATGGACTGCTTCAAGAAGCCATAGAGTTCCTCCTGTTGGAGTTCTTCAAACAAATGTTGGATGACTATTTGTGAGATACATTGGATTAACTATGTGGTCTAACCTCAAGATCCTATCACTCTGTGACCTCAATGCAAAGATTCATCTGAGTTAGAAGGAAAGAAAAGGGTATAAATATTTTTGTCAAATTAGTGTTCAAGGAAGTAAAAGTAGCACAGTTGTTTAGGGAATTCACTGAGTAATGCTGACAAGTACCAAATAATATTTTTGGGGGGGGTTTTGGAAGAAAGTCTTTAAGGTGAAATTTTCCCTACCAAATCAAATATGCTTTTTTGAAGCTTAACAAACAATGACTTTTGTATCCTTTTTTACATTTTAATCAAATATGTGAATTGAAAGATGCATTCTACTCTAGACTATCACTTGTAAAAGTTATGTTTGCTTCTTTTATCTTTACTAAGTATTCTCTCGAGAGAATCTCTAGCTTCATTTCAAGCTCAGTCTCTCTTCCAATGGAAGAATTTTTTAACCCTATAGCTGTTAGTATTTCCTCTCTGTCTTTACATTAATTTGTATTTATTTTTATGTGTATATTGTACTGGCTGTCCCTGATAGAATGCATAATTCCTATGGGCAAGGCCTACTTCACTTTTTTTTATCTTGATAGCCTCAATAGTGTTTCACCTTCAGCAGATACTTAATATGTGTATTGAAATATGTGTAAAACAATCTTATTGAGACTAGATAATGATGAGAACATAAGTACATGAGTCAATGATTACAGATTTCTTTTCCATTACACTTTTTTTTTCAGTAATAAGAACAGGTATGATTTTTTTCTAATCTTTTGATATTATTCCCTTTCTCAAGTAACTTGGGAAATGATTCTACAATGTCCTTAAAATCATGTTATTTTAGTCTAAACCTTCTATATGCAGTTGCTTTGGTGTAGTTACCCAACCCATCTTTGTTTTCTTTCATGTCCATTTTATTTCTCATGTGACATACTGAGAAGAAATCCATTACAGTTCAAATGTGCTACTTACACTATCCTAATGGCAAAAATTAGAAATCTTGAATATTCTTTTCCATTTTTTCTCCTTATGGTTGCTCTCCTTAAATGTTTTGGGGATGATTTAACATAATTGGGTCTCATCCCAAGTTTTCTATGATCTCATTTTTTTCTCTCTACTACATCTTGGAGTACTATGAGGTAAAACTGCTCATAAACTTCCCTATTCTCCTCTATAATATATTGAAATAAATCTAGATTCTAAATTGACATTATTATTAGTTGACATAGCTGTCCAATTGATAAAAACATCAACTTTTTTGGCTGAGGAAATCTCTAAAGACTTGGTGATGGCTCATGTCCCCATCAACTGCCTTACATTTATATTAACAAGTCTGATAAAATGGTAATAATGCATCTTGATTTTGGTTCCTCTATCCATTTCCCATTTGAGGGCATCAATAACTTGTCTACACAGATTGAATTGGAACAATTTTAAATGCAAGATAAATTTCAATTTTATCTTCTAGTTTGTCACTAGTTTTGATCTCCACTCTAACCAATGTATTTATATAGAAAGTTAATTCAGAAAGGACTTTCACATTAGTAACTTTTTGCATCCATAGTTGTTTCCTATTTGTTAAGCTACAGTTATTTCATTTTTTGTGATGTTATTTGGTGACTATCATGTCCATTGTTCACCTTGAATAAAGTATTCATGATTCACTGCAGAAATAGAAGAGATCATTTTGTAATTTTCTTTGTTTCATGGGCTTATGATCACTTAGGAGATAGACCCTCTATAATTAGCTAGACAACTAAGTCTTTTCATCATAGTAGAACCTACCATAACTTGGTTTTTAATTGAGCCTTTGGAAGGATAGGGCTCCCCTTGATACCGCAGAGTAAGATACTCAAATGAATCTTTTGTTTAAGTATTATTACCTTCTAAGGCAAATTTTAATAGTACACTATGCACAGTTTATATAATTAGAAATAAATTAATGTTTCCTAGAGTTAAGCAAACTGACAAATCATTACTGCATATAATTGCTCAATGGAACTCTTTGAGAGTTAGACAACTGAGAAATTCAAAACCTTACATTAAGGAATATAAATTTCCAAAATATTAATAAAACATCTAAAATTTAATTATTTTCTTTAAAACAAAAATTAATCATTTATCTGTATCTTTTTTAAATGCATCAATAATGATGATGACAAATGTATAAGTTAGGGAGGCAAATTAAATTTCATATTTTATACTAGGCTTTATTTTAAGAAGATTTCTCAATAATGCATATTATATTACCCCAAGTGAGGTCCTCCATTTATTAAATCAAACACCTGAGCAGGATTTAACAACTGTTTAAATCGACGAAGAAACTTTACTCCCTGATTATCTCCACTTTTAGAGTTGACAAATACCAAAAGAGGGCTAGCACGACATGGTGGAGCTGTTGCTTTCCAAAATCCTGCAAAAACATATACAGCAAAATCAGTAAATAGCTTTTCTGTTTAAATAATAGTAAATCAGAGAAAGGAGAAATGTTAAAATTCCTAAAAATATTATTAGCTGAATATTAATTAACTACTATTTGAATACTTGAAATAATTAAGCCAAAACATAAACTGTATCTTAGTTCAATTTTAAAAGGTGATTAATGGTTATGGTTCGCATATAGTTGACACTTAAATATATTATTTAATTTTTTGTATTCAGTTTGGCAGCAAAATATTTCAAAATACTAAGGATAAAAATCAGTAGGAGGTACCATTTCCTAACTATCTGTTTTGTATAGAGGTCATTTAAACACCTGTTAGATACACTAATTGGCCTCTTCTAGGAACACTCACTTTTTTTTTTATCAAAATGTATAGATTATGTTTTGCTCATGTTAATCTATATATTTAATTTAATAAAATATTGTGTCTCCTTTCAAACTCTACCTCTTGTCTAAATAACATTTTTAAGATAATTATAAATCTTTAAATCTTTAATCTCAACAGAACTTTTGATAAGCTCTGGCTTAAGATTACATATATGTAAATATGATACAAATTAAATATTCTTTGAAAAGGAGAAATAAATTTTAAAATTATAAAACATCATGTCAATATCAGATAATAAGAATGATGATGATGATGGTATGGTTAAAGTTTTATACTAATAATGAAAGGGTTGAAATATTATATCTCTATACGTATAGCTAGAGATATAGATATATGTGCATATTGGCAGCATAGTAGAAAGCAAGTCTCAGAATTAGGAAGTCCTGAATTCATGATCCACCTTCAACACATTCTGGCCAAGTGATGAGGTAAGCCCTATAACCTCTCAGTGCCACCCAGGCCACTCTTTGAGACTATAAATTGTAGAGCAATTAATTATCTTTACTGGAATAGAGAGTTTCCTCAAACAGATGCATGCTATACTCATGAAACAACAGGTGTGGATAAAAAGCAAAGCAAAGCAAAATCATATTAACATATTTAAGCTTTAATGTAAGTAGTTTCTAGTATCTTCTAGTTGTGTGGTTCTTAAAAGAGAATTGTGATGAAATTATATAATACTTCATAATTTAATTAAAAATTACCCCCAAAATCATGCAATTAGATTTTTTCCATAGTTCTTTCCAGGCAATAATCAATAATTACCATATTTCAGCTATTAAAATGAATGGGGTAACAAATAATGCATGTGAAAATTTCACAGAAAAACAACAGAATTCTAGAACTTTAATGCTTCTATCAATTCATAATTTACAGTTTTCCTATTGAAATGAAAACAGAAATTAATTTTAGAA